>NW_017308401.1:79917-116825 GCF_000935625.1 Nanorana parkeri | reverse complement strand
CTAAACATAAGCAACAAACATGGCTCAAGGCCCATGGACAGCCAAGGGTCGGCGATGGCGTGGCATGGGATGGGGAATTATGACTTAAACAACACAGGACTGTGGGTAGGTAAGATCAAGGTGCCATGCCACTCCATCACCAGGAGGGACATTAAATCAACCAACAATGAGTCAGCATTCAAAACAGTTTTCAAAATTATACAAACTGCTGATGGGAGCGGAAACTGATAAAACAGCAGGGCAGATAGATGATCTGGTCACCACCTCGGGTCCCAGGAGGAAAACACCCTTGGCTGTGAAGCCCAGTGGTAAGGCACAGGAGAATTGGTTCCGAGAATTCAAATCTATGGGATAGCAACGATAGGGTGCCATGCTGCCATGTTTCCAGGAGGGACAGTAATGTATTCCACCACAGTAACACAACATTCAGACAAACATTTAGCAATACTTAAGCAACGGGGGGGGCGGGGGGGTTTGGCAACGGGAACCAAAAATGGCTATAGATCAATAAAACATTCAATTCCAGAACATAAGTTGCAGAGTAGCGATATAGTCGGCTGTGAAGCCCAGTAGACTCGGGTAATGGTCTGGCATTAGAGATGGGAGGCGAGGGAGTGGGAGTGGATGGGATAGAGGGCCAGAAAGGTCCCCAGGACCGGAGGGGAAGGTGATGGGGGCCGTATAGTTCACCGTTTTCCTGCAAGATCCGGGAAGCAGGGTAGAAGGGTGGGCCGACTCTCATGATGGGTAAGTGTCGATGTTGCACCGGGGGGGTCCGGTAAAAGTCAAGGGCACGTCCAAGGCCAAACAGGGTTCCAAATGTCTGGGCAACCATCATAGGCCAAAGGGAAGACGGAAACAGGAAGTTGGAGATCGGTTCTCCTCAACATGGGGTATGTTCCATCAATGGAGGGATGGATCACGGAGTAGGGCTGCAGCTAACGATTATTTTCATAATCGATTAGTTAGCCGATTATTAAGTTCGATTAATCGATTAATCGGATTTTTTTTAAAAAAGGCTCCAGTGATGGACTACTAGTTTCTATTGAGATTGTAGTCCATCACGGGAGCAAGCTTGGCGCGGTGGAAGTAAAAAAAGAGTGTAGTGTGCAATATAGTACATTATACAGCGGCGCAGTACAGAATACCAGCAGCTATAGAGGAATGTAGCAATAGTACATTATACTATAATGTACTATTGCTAGGATTTGTAGTCCTCTATAGCTGGTGGTATTGATTATACTGCGCAATGCAGATTACCACTGACCTGTTATAGAGGAACACCAAATCCCAGCAATAATACATTATACAGGGTGTTTAATATATTATTGCTGGGATTTGTTGTTCCTCTATAGCTGCTGGTGTTCTACAGTGTGTCCTGCTAAAACAGGTCCTTACCTGTTTCTGAACCCTTGTAAATGTTGACAACGTTTTCAATCATCGATTTTAATCGACTTAATCGAATAACTGTTGCAGCTCTATCACGGAGCAGGCGTAGCAGGCAACAGGCCTGAAGTGTGGAAACAATAAGGGCCGTACTCACAGAATCAAGTGGGATCAGAGGCCCCACCACGAGCAGGATCCACGGAGGAAGGAGCCGTCTTCTTAGCTGTCACTGTGGTCCAAATAGGGGTAAGGCGGCGTGGAGACAACCGGTCAGGGTGGGGACTCCGTCGTTTGGAAGGTGAGGGAAGCAGGCCCAAATCAGACAGCAAGTGTTGGGCGTCATCTGGCGAAGAGACGTTGTGGGATTTCCCATTGTACTGGAAGACAAGCCGAAAAGGATAGCCCCAGGCATATTTAATCTGATGTGAGCGTAATATGGCCAGAAAAGGCTTGAGGGCTCTCCTCTTCTGGATGGTGATGGGGCTGAGGTCAGCATACATTTTGTAGGTAAAGCCTTGGAACATCAGGGTGTGTGCATTTCTGGCGGCCTGAAAGATGGCGTCTTTAGTGCGGTAGTAGGTGAATTTGACTAGCACATCCCTGGATAGGCCGTCTGAGCGTTTAGGGCCTAGGGAGCGGTGGATCCTGTCGAATTCCATGCGGTCAATAGAGATCGCTGGTTGAAGCTCCTGGAGGAGTGCAGTGATGGTGGAAGGTAAGTCCTCCACTCGTTCAGGCACGCTGCGAATCCGCAGGTTCCCCCTTCCCGCCCTGTTTTCGAGGTCCTCCAATTTGGAGACCGCCATCGAGAAGTCCACCTGTAGTGAGGTGAGGGCGGCAGAGTGAGCGTTCACTACATGGGTAGTGTCATCCACCTTAGTCTCTAATAGATCAGTATGAGAGCCTAAGTCCCTGATCTCCCTAGAAAGGTTGGGGGAGATCGTGTCAGTCGCCATCTTAAGTTCGGCCTGCAGCATGGCTTTAAACCGATCCAGGAGCTGGGCATCTCGCAGGTGGAATTCGGCGGCAACCGGGGCTGGAGAGCGAGTGGCTGAGCTGCTTGGTGAGGAGGCAAGCAAGTCGGAGGGGGTCCCCGATGGTGACGGCTGTTCTGGATACAGAGGAGAGGACGCCATCGCACATGTATTTGGTGTGGCGGTCGTTGCTCTCGGCGGGGTCGCGGCCTTCGTATTTCGTGCAGCCGATGATCGCATGGACTTGCGGGTAGGTTGCGAGTAGGCACTTCTCCTGCCCATGAGAGGGAGAGAGCAGATCCGGGATCGTAGTGGGGAAGGTTTGGGGTCGATTCGATGAAGGTAGCTAGAGAAAAGTAGCAACAGGTGCCCAGGGGAAGAGGAGCTGAATCAGCACACGTCTGCCATGTTCAGCGGCTCAGGCCACGCCCCGGGGCCAACACTTTTTCACACAACTGTAGTACATCTAAAAAACAACTGCAATACAACTACAGTACAGGTGAAATATTTCTAAAATACAACTGCAATAGAACTGCAGTATTACTGCAATACAGCTGAAGCATTACTGCAGTACATCTAAAATACTAGTAACAGGGTTATTCACAAAAGGGAGAAGAGATTAGAGAAGGAAGGAGAAGGGAAAAATCTAAGCCAACATACAGTGGTACCTCGATTCACAAACTTAATTTGTTCCACGATTCTGGTTGCGAACCGAATCAAACTGTGATCAGACCGCAATCTCGACTAGAGGAAGCCACGACCATCTATCAGAGCAGGGATGATGGCTGCGGTTGTGTTCATCACCAGATGCAGAGTTCGTGAACGCAAGCAAAATTTTGCTGCACTTCCTGTTCATGAACCGGATTGTTCGCGAACAGAAGCGTTTGTGAACCGAGGTACCACTGTAGCTGAAATGGAAAGTGAGCTGAATTGGAGAATTTTTCCAAATCAGTTATTTTGGCCTAGATTGTTCACTTCTCCTGCCTTCTCCAAACTCTTCACCCTTTCGTGAATAACCCTGTAAAATACAACTGCAGTACAGGTTTCTCTTTGTAAATGTTTTCTCTTATGCACTTACTTTATTCTACAATGTAATTAATGTCTTAACTTTGTGGAAGGAGTTCCATGTGACATCAATGCACTTATTTGGACTAATACCAAATAGGGCCATTGATGTCACCAAGAACTCCTTGTTACAATTGTTTGAGCAGCTTTATTGTTATTTTGATTATGCTCCTGCAGGATTTTGCTGAAACCTGCAAGGTAAATAAAAGCAAAATTAGAATTGTTTAAAGGAGAATTATGGGGAAAGTGAAATGCACTCATCCCCATTACTGGCTCTATTGATCGAGAACTGAGTGATCACACACTGCGGATTGCTCAGTTCCCCAACTTCTCCAAGCAGAGTGGTGACTGTCGGTCACAGCTCCCCGCAGGGATTCCCCCTTTACTCCTTATTCCCCCAGCACTGACTAGAGGGACACATGGGGAGGGGGTGGGTACAGCTGGTGCTGCCTCCCGACAATATTGTTTAGGGATGGGCTGGATGTTGGAGTCGAACGTGAGTTCGACTCAAACATCGCTAGTTCGCTGAACACACAAACTTTAAGGGTGTTTGACCGTCTGTTCGACCTCTGAATGCCCCACAAGGCAATGCGCCTTGTGAAGCCATAATTGGCTGAAGGCTTGCACCTGACCACCGGTCAGATGCAAGCCTTTGCCCAATCAAGGCTCAGTATTCTGTAAGAGCCATGATTGGGCAAAGTCATGAGTTTGCCCAATCACGGCTCACCTGTCAGATGACGTAAAAATGTAGACAGTTGGGCGGAGCTAGCCGCACTGCTAGCTCCGCCCAATTGTTTGTTTCGCCGACATCTGCCAAAATTCCATTATGCGGCAGGTGTTCGTCACGAGCCGACGGGATGGCGGTCATCGTTTTTAAAAAATTATTATTTAGATTTATTTTTTATTTCGGCGAGTCATCATCGTGGACAATGCTGGACATCGTGATTGACCCTGGATTACGTCGGTGGATTAATTTTTGGGGGTTTTTTAACAATAAAGGACTTCAAAATCCTTGGTTGTGTTTTTTTTTTCCAATTTTTTTAAAAACCTTTAGTGAATGGATACACCTTATTCACAAGGGGGGGGCGCATCTGGGTCCCCCTTTATTAAAGAGGTACTCTGATGTGAATAAGCCCCCTGCCCGCACCCCCACAACCTATGCCCCAGGGCTTGTGGGGAAGAGGCCCTTGTCCCCATCGGCACGGGGACAATGTACTTTTCCAGGGGCGACCCTGGAAAAGGACCCTCCAAGTACCAAGGGCATGTAGCCGTGTATGGGAGGGGGGGCACTCGCTCGTCTCCCCCCTGTCAGGCCTATGCTCGGATCAAGGGCCTGGTATGGAATTTTAGGTGGGGACCCCACGTTCCCCCCCCCCTATTTTTGGGGGGTTGGGGTTCCTCCTTAAAATTCCTACTAGACCTTAAAGGTCTGGTATGACTTTTGGGGGAACCCAACGCTTGATTAAGATACAATGAGGGGAATTTATCAAAACTGGAGGAGGCAAAATCTGGAGCAGTTGTCCATGGCAACCAATCAGCTTCTTTCTTCAGTTTGCTCAGGTAAGATGTGAAAATGTAAAAGAGAATCTTGTATGTGGGAATGGCAACCTTGTCTTATTTTTGTCTCACCTCTCCCATTACTGATCATCTCCGGTTCTTTGAACTTTCCTCTGTTGCACTGGCGTTGCCACGGAAACCTAACTGATCACTCTATACCTCCCTTCCGGCACTCAGATATACATTCCAATACATCATTCAAGCAGTGCTCCTCCTTAGTCGGCCCACTTTGTGTGACTTCCTTGGTTCTAACTCACGCTGCAGTTGATTCTGACCTGTTTTGTTCCCTCACTTAGCTTGGCCTAAGTGCCTTGGCCCCTCCCTTTAGTCTCGCCTCCCCCCACCAACAACCATGCTAGCAAGTCAGGTCGACCTCACCTAGTGTTCTAGCCTCACACTCGACGGTGGTCCACGTGCCCTCTGTCGTCTGGGTTTCTGTGTCCCCTCCAAGTTCCCTATTTCTCCCCCTGTCTTAATATATGTACTTCCTTGCCACACCCTTATTTCTTGACCAGCCTTCCTTTTTTCTTCTTTTCTGGACTTTGTCGCCTCTTTGCTCCTCTCTGTTTTTCTCTCTTCCTATTCCTTCCTGGTCTTCTTTTCTTGCGCTTTTACCTTTTATCACATATCCAGGCTCGGACCTCTTCTCCCTCTCTATTTCTCTAATTTAGTCTCCCAGCCCTCTCTCTGGAAGCTAAAGCAAACTTGGAGGCCCCGCTCAATGCCTAGGAAATATCGAAGGCAATTTCACAGCTCAAACCAGGGAAAAGTCCAGGCCCCGACAGGTTTACTCCACTTTATTATAAAACATTTTCAGACCTTCTGATCCCCCATTTTCTGCCTGCTTTTGACCCCGCTTCCCGAGCGCCTCATGATTCTCCTCACCTCTTAGAAGCCCACATCACTGTCATCCCAAAAACCTGGAAAAGATGTCGCCCAGTGTGCGAACTACTGCCCCATTTCACTACTCAATGTGGATGTCAAATTACATGCAAAGATATTGGATAAATCGCCTCCTGCCACTTCTTCCCAGCATTGTAGACATTAATCAGGCAGATTTTGTACCAGGCAGAGAATGCAGAGACAATACCACCAAGGCAATTACTCCATCACTGGCTTCGGAGTGGGGGATGTTCTGGGTTCCTCTTGTCGACTGACGCAGAGAAAGCGTTCGACAGAGTAGCATGAGATTACATGTTTGCCTCGCAACGCCATCTAAGTCTTAGACCTGCTATGTTGGACAGCATCTCCTTACTTTACCACAATCTCACCGCTAGAATTAAGGTTAATGGCTCTCTGTCGGACGCCTTCTGTATCCGCAAAGGTACACAACAGGGGTGCCCCCTGTCCCCCATCCTTTCTGTGCTGGCAGTGGAGCTCTTTCTTTGCAGAATTCGCTCTGATCCGAATATCCATGGCTTCCCTACTCCCTGTAAAGAGTTCAAAATCGCAACTTTCGCTGATGACTTGCTCTTCTTCTTGACCCAGCCGCTGATCTCCCTTCGCAACCTTCTAAGAGCTTTTGAAGAATTTACTACTTTGTCTTTCTTCAAGATCAATCTTTCGAAATCATCCGCCCTTAATATCTCTCTTCCTACCGAAACCGTTTCTTTTTGCAAGTCCCACTTCCCATTCAAACGGGAAGAAGTGGTCCTTACCTATCTCAGAATCAAACTACCTGCTAACCTAAACAATCTTTACACCCTTAACTTTAGCCTTTTACTTGCCCAATTGCAAAAAGATTTGAAAGAGTGGAATAAGTCACTCTTCTCTTGGTTTGGCCGGGCAGCTATACTAAAGATGAATGCTGTCAAAGATCAGCCGCAGAGCTGATCTGTGCTTCTCTGCTTTGCATTTGTTTTACCTGTTTGCTGCTGTGGATCTGCTGGCACCTGTAGTTCCAGTAGCATGTGCTCTCCTCTTGCTGCACTGTGTTAGCAGCCTTTGGGTGTCACCCACTTCACCTGAGGGTTAATAAACCCATCCTCCCTGCTTCTTCCTGTCCTGCCTCCTATCTGTCTCCCTATTTAAATCCCTCTCAGACCAGCTTTTGGTTGCTTGAGCAGCACTTGTTCCTGAGCCCTCCTTTGCTATTGTTCCTGACCTGATTTCCTGTGGATTGATCTCTGGTGTATGGACTCGTCTTGTTCACCTGTTTAAGATTGTCTGCTGCCCGCCCTGACTTCTGGCTCGTTTTCTGGATCTCCTTTTGCTCCATATATCCCTGAAAGGCACCGTGTCTTCAGGTACTCTCCTAGCGAGCAGGGTGAACCTGGGGGTCGTGACCTCGGGTCAGCACGCAGCTAAGTCCAAACTTCCATGAGGGGGTCCATGGCAGAACACCGGCTGGCCCTCAGATTTCACGCCTGGGGGATCCCATGCCACCTTCTTGCCTGTGAGCTCACATCCCCAGTATCGTGACAAATGCCCTCCATCACTTCCTCTACTTCTTTCAAACAATGCTCATCGCACTTCCCAAAGATTTTTTTTCTTCAGTAGACGCCTTGTTTCGCACCTTTTCTGTGGAACAACAAGACACCGTGGATTAGCAAAGATACCCTCACACTATTCAAGTGTGTCGGCGGTGTTGGCCTTCCACATGTTCTACATTACTTTTGGGCTTGCCACTTATCTTGCATTGTGGACTGGACTGTCCACGCGCCCTGCAAAAATTGGGTACACATTGAACAACTCCTCTCAGACCTTCCTATGAATTCTTGGCCGTGTATCCAGCCCTCCCTCGTTCCTTGCTCTCCCACCCTCTCGTCGGCACTACGCTGCATATTTTTGCTTCCGTATGTAGAAAGTCTTCTGTATCGTCCATCAATGGACCTTTCACCCCTGTCCGCATGAATCCGGCCTTCCCTCCTGGCCACCATTGCTCTTTCTTACAGAGGTAGAATCCCGACGTTGCTCCGACCGCGAAGGTATTTCTATGATCACCGAGGTGTGTTCAAATCTCTTCAAGACCTGAACTCTCATGGCCCCTTTACATCTATGCCTTTCAGGACCTACCTGCAGATTCGCCACTTCGTAGGCAAAGACAATCTTACACCCGCCCACTTACGCGCTTTGAAAAACTATGTACCTCCAGCACCAAAGTTTCTCATACGATCTCAGAAATCTCACATTCCCGCATAACTTACTTTCTTCCCAGGCTTGGGATCTTGGCCTGCTTGGCCTGCTCCTTTACACCGGAGAATTGGGAGAAAATGAATGTCTTACTGCTTGCTAGCTCCCAAAAAACGATGATTCCCAGACACTGGAAATCACCATGTCCACCTACTATTAAAGAAGGGCTTTTGCGCATTAATACTATTCTGATATGGAAGAGCTTATTCACTCCTGCAAAGATAACATGTCCCGCTATCATAAGATTTGGACGCTTTGGAATTTGTTCAAAGAAACGGACACCTATGCGGCTCTGATTGCGTAACCTGCACTTCCTTCTTTTAGACCCAATTCCTCTTACTTTACTGTTCCTAACTGCCCCACCCTTTTTTCCTTTTTTTTTCTTTTTATTCCTCTTTCTCTCCCTTACCCTGGACCGCTGCCCGGATAGGAGGTCAACTTCTTCTTTAGTTGCTTCTTTTTTACTCCTTCTTTTCTCCCTCTCCTTTTTCCCCTTCTCTACATCCTCCTTTTCCTCTATGCATACCCCATGCTGCCATTCATCACCTAAATTTTTTAGATCCTCTCCCATTTAAAAGCTGTATACTGACGCCGCACTACCTGTGCCCCCTCCCCACCATTTTAGGTATGAAAAACGATCCTTCATTTTAAGTTTTTTGAACTTCTTATTGGTTCATCCACCCTAGGTTGCGGACATAGGTCTATTGTTATGCTGTGACAGCTTTTATGATACACTTGCTTTACACATGCTGCTGTTGTTATTGAACCATTTTATTTAACACAATTTTGTACTCACTACCTGTGTATTACTTTATATTTCTAATCAAAATGTTACCTGTGGAAAAAAAAAAAGTATATAAACTGTATTGAAAACACGGGATCAGTACTCTCCATAATCACTGCATTTTCAGTAGGCAGTGCAATCATTTGACAGCTCAACCAGATTAATTTTAGTTAAAAAACAGGTTACAGGAATGTGCAGAGAATGTACCATTTACCCTGTTCTTTACATTTATAGCTATTTCTTACTGAAGAACAGATGTTGCAGGAATCTAATTTTCACTGGGCAAATGTTGAGGAAATGTCCACTAACTTGGCTTGATACAGAACGTAACTGTTGACCAAAGAATTTTAGGTGAATGTCATGTTGCTGCCATCAATTATAAAAGTACCTTGTTTTTTTCTTAAAATGGTACATTTTCTCAGTTTAAACATTTGATATGTTTTCTATTTTCTATTGTGAATAAAATATGGGTTTATGAGATTTGCAAATCATTGCATTCTGTTTTTATGTAGATTTTACGTCCCAACTTTTTTGGAATTGGGGTTGTATATTTGTATATATGTATATATGATGTTTATATTTTGATTTCTATACAGTCTGTACTATGTTTATGTTTTTTTTTTATTTTGGTATAAAAATGTTGCTTGAGCCTATTAATAAAATATCAGCAGCTATACTGAGATTTTTGAGTGTTTTTTTACTAAGGGCAGAAGGTATGATTTTAATTTATTTTCTTCTACAAAGCAGTCTTTGAAAGCCTTCTAGAAGAACTTTTTATCTACAATGCTTCTGTTCCAGTGATGTATTTAATTTATAAGGATTTCCAGCTGGATTTCTGTAGCTGAAGGGGCAGGTCTGACAGGGTTTGGGACTGACAGCACCAGCTAACAGAGACAATCAGTGTCCAGTGCTAAGCCTAATTATTATTAATCAATAAACTTCTGCTCTTCTAGTCCTTTCATACTTATTTTGTATGTGTATCATGTGTATTCTTAAAAATGTTCACGTAGCAGCTATAGCAGGGATGCAGAACTCGTATCGCCTGACGCCCAGGCGATTTTTTACATGGGCTAACAGAGCTAAATGTAGATCAGGGATGCCGCCGCTCTTGTGGGGGACCCAGGACCACAGCAAACATTTCAGGATGGAGAGCGGGGAGGAGATCAGTGAGATGGGAGCACTGTACTCACAGTGCCCCCTATCTCAGCTGTCAAAGACTGCACAGAATCGAGCACAATGCAGTTGCTCGATATTCTGTGTAGGTGACAGGTTCCATAAGGAGAATATGTCATCTCCAAACACTATCACATAGGGGCTTGTTATCCCTTGTGTGATAGTAATAAAGTTAAGTGGGGAAAAAAACCCTGAAAAAAGTTAAAAATAATAAAATTAAAATTAAGTGATACAAAAAGTAAAAGCTAATAAAATAAAAATGAAAAATTGATTGAACTGTAAAGAAAATAACATAATAATTAAAAAGTGATGAAAAATAAAAAAAATAAAATAAAAAGATTAAATGATAAAGTAAAAAACTAGGGATGTACCGATAACGATACTAGTATCGGTATCAGTGCCGATACTGAGTATTTGGGCGAGTACTCGCTCCCGATACCGGAACTTCCGGTATCAGTAAGCCAGACGCTGAGTCATTACACGCTGCCCGGCTTCCTGATTGGCCAGGAAGCTGGCTCCATGCTGCCTCATCAGAAGGGAGCATGGAGCCGGCTTCACAGCCAATGAGGAAGCCAGATGGCGAGTCATTACCTGCCCCCTGGGCTTCCTGATTGGCCAGAAAGCCAGCTTCATGTTCCCTCGTCATCTGGTGATGAGAGAGCATGGAGATAGCTTCCCTGCTAATTGGGAAGCCGGGTGGCGGGTCTTTGCAGCCCTGCTTCATGGGTAATCAGGAAGTCATTAC
Source organism: Nanorana parkeri (assembly GCF_000935625.1). Classification (NCBI taxonomy): domain Eukaryota; kingdom Metazoa; phylum Chordata; class Amphibia; order Anura; family Dicroglossidae; genus Nanorana; species Nanorana parkeri. Next base: position 106,009 of record NW_017308401.1, on the reverse strand, counting down.
ACGCTGCCTAGCTTCCTTAATGGGACTTCCGGTAACGGTATTCGGTATCAGCGAGGTCCGGAAAAAAAAATATCGGTACTTGTACTCGAAAAACCGGTATCAATGCATCCCTATAAAAAAACAATAAAAGAAAAAATAAAACCACCCCCGGCCCCGCCGCCATCTGCATGTGAATATGCAGTGCTCTCTAACACGCACAATGTGCGTTAAAGAGTAAGTTCACTTTCCCAATTAATTTAGGGAAAATTGAATTACCCACTAAAATCTGGCCAACCCTCACCCCCTCTCCCCAACGTTCCCTCCCTAGTGCTATACTTGCCTTTCGGCGCATGGTCCTTCCCCTCCGCCACTACGGGTGTGCTATCTGTACCCCATACTGCCGTCCAAGCACAGCCCTGCCCTATGGATTTTTTATTTTTGCTCGCAAATTGCAGCCACTCGTTGGTCAGCGCGGTCAGGTGATCACGCTGACCAATGAGAAACACTTAACATGGTTAAAATATTTTTTTTTATCAGGGCAAGTAGATTGTCATGAGAGGCAAGTAGATTGGCCCTCCGCTTTAGTCCTTGGACAATTAGTTTATCTTTTAATTTCCACACCCCTGTATTGTACTTTTTTTTCTAGTGTTTTTCACTAAGTACATAAGGCATCATTTTTATTTATTTTTTTCTACAGAGCAGTCTGTGAAAGTCCTCTAGAAGCACTTTTATCTACAATGTTTCTGTTGAGGCGATGTCTCCACTTCATTTATTGGGATTTCCAGTGTGCTCTGATGGCCATCTTGAACCAGGGCAAGACAAATCGACAGCTGTGCCCTATCTACCCCTACAGGTGTCTTTGTTGTCAGTTTAAAGATAAGAGTAAAATTCCTACACTCAAGCTGTCACACGTCGGCTCTATAGATCAAGAATGGAGCGATCACATACCATTGATTGCTCAGTTCCCGATCTTCTGCCTGCAGAGAGCGGTAATTTTTAGTCACCGCTGCCTACAGAGATTCCCCTCCCTCTATTCCTCCAGCGCTGACTGGGGAAATAGATAAACAGATGGGAGAGGGACGGGCACAGCTGGCCCTGCCTCTAGAGCAGTGGCGGAACTACCGCCCGTGCGGCCGGTGCGGGCGCACCAGGGCCTTAGCCTCGGGGGAGGACGGGGCCCAGCACAGTCCTGGCCTGTGCATAGATGGTATCCAGCATCCGTTCATCTGACACTCCCGGCGCAGAGATGCGGGGCCCGCCGGCCGCTGGATACTGAAGTCCCCACACTCCGACGGGCTGAATTGGGGAAGGGGGGGCGGGGGCTGCGCGCAAGCCCGCCGGATACTGATGTCCCCACACTCCAGCTCGCTAAATTGGGGGAAGGGGGGCTACGCGCACACCCCCGCCGGATACTGATGTCCCCACACTCCGACGCACTGAATTGGGGGAGTGGGGCGGGGGCTACGCGCACGCCCACTTGCCGGATACCCTGCGAGGAGGGAGCCGCGAGCCGAGGACATCATCATGTGAGACTAAAGACGGCCCTGCAGGGTGCAGGCACATCGGACGGCTGTGAGTACCCAGCAAGCAGGAAACAGACACTGGGTTTTTCTGCAGCCTGAATCCCCCACCAGGAAACAGCAGAAGACCAGCCAGAGAAGGTAAGGGTAAATAATTAAAACAATTATTATTTGTAGCCTGATGTTGTGTAAATTACTGCTGGTATTTGTAGTGCTCCATAGCAGGTGCCATTCTGCATTGCGGCAATGCAGAATGGGACCCTCTATAGAGGACTAAAAATCTCAGCAGTACTTTATACAAAAATGCTATAGTTGTAGAAAGTATTGCTGGGATGAGTAGTCCTCTATAGCCTGTGCCATTCTGCATTGCTGCAAATATTAGGGACGCACCGATATATCGGCCGCCGAAACATCAGCCGAAAATGGCACTTTTGACTAAATGCCTTAAGTGCCATTTTTTGGCCGATACAGCGGTGCATCCCTGCTTTCTTTCCTCCCCGCTGAGCGCTGTTCTGTGTCCCAGCGGGGAGGAGAGAAAGTGTCACAGATGGCCGAGGGCTGTGGGAGGAGAGCGCTGTGAGCAGCCAGCGTCTCTCATCCCACACCGCTCAGCCTCCTATCACAGTCTTCTATCGCAGATTGTGACTGCGTTAGAATGTGTGACCGCTGACGTCATCACCCTTTCTAATGTAATCACGCCCATCTTTTCGGCGGTAGAATGTGTGACCAGGAAACAGGGACACCGGCACTCCAATGTTAGTTCAAACATAAAGTCTTTTTATTGTAGAAAAAGCAACATGTCACTATAGAATCTACACAGCCAGCTGAGAGCCTGCACAGTCCACCATAGAACCTGCACAGCTACCTGAGAGTCCGCACAGCCCGCCACAGACCCTGCATAACCCACCTGAGAGTCCGCACAGCCCAGCATAGGCCCTGCACAGCTAACCTGAGAGTCCACACAGACCAGCATAGACGCCTCACAGCCACCTAAGAGTCCATACAGCCCACCATAGAATCTGCAAAGCCACCTGAGTGCCCGCACAGACACCATAGAACCTGCACAGTCACCTGAGACTCCACACAGCTCACCTTAGACCCCGCATAGCCCATCATAGACCCCACATAGCCCACCTGAGTCCGCACAGCCCACCATAGAACCTGCAGCGCCAACATAGACCCTGCATAGCCCACCTGAGAGCCTGCACAACCCATCATAGAACCTGCACAACGAGTTGAGTGTCTGTACTATTACACCAATTGCAATTTTTTCCCTGGACTTCTACTTTCAGAGCTAGTTAAGTTATTACTAAAACCAGTAATAATCGAATGTAGAGGCAAATATTTAATATGATAAAAAGTAGATACATTTATAAAGTATTACAGATACAACCAGCCCTTTGAGGGCAACCATAATGCCGATGTGGCCCGCGATGAAATTGAGTTTGACACTCCTGCATTAGATGTTCTGGATCACATTTTAACTAATGTGAACTAACTGCATGAGTCAAACATTTGCACAATTGTGCACAATGCCATTTTGCATTTTGTAATTGCAAACCTGTAAAAAGGCACTGTTATACTATTTTCTGTCCACACAAGCTTGACTTCATCTTATTGAAATGTTCTACAAATGCAAACAGATTCTATTTCCCTGCACGTATTACTTTGTGTCACAAAAAAGGACATACAGCTCTCCTAACCTGCAAAATGAACTTTAGGCTTTACCTTTTCCACTATAAAATATATTTTTTTTTAAAGCACACACTTGTGGTATCTTTATAATCCAAAAACTTTTCTGATATTTTTTAGGTAACTATCTTAGGCTGCACTAATTAGATGAGGGTTTTGTTTGAAAAGACCACCGGAAAAATTTACTTTCTAACAGGGTTATTCACTAAAGGGTGAAGAGTTTGGAGAAGGTAGGAGAAGTGAACAATGTAGGCCAAAATAGCTTATTTGGAAACATTCTCCAATTCAGCTCACTTTCTAGATCAGATATGTTGTCCTAGATTGTTCACTCCTCCTGCCTTCTCCAAACCCTTCACCCTTTCGTGAATAACCATGTAAATGTTTCCTTCTTTCTAATTAAAATCAATAAAATAGAAATGCATGTATCTAAACCTCCAATAAAATCAAAACCCTATCTGTCCCATAAAAAAATCACACACTTGTGGCACCTTTTGTAATCCAAAAACATTTCTGATATTTTGTAGGTAATTATCTTAGGCTGCACTACTTAGATGAGGGTTTTGTTTGGAAAGAATACCGGAAAATGTACTTTCTAACAGGGTTATTCACAAAAGGGTGAAGAGTTTGGAGAAGGCAGGATAAGTGAACAGTCTAGGACAAAATAGTTGAACTGGAAAATTAGCTGAATTGGAGCATTTTTCCAAATCAGCTATTTTGGCCTAGATTGTTCACTTCTCCTGCCTTCTCCAAACTCTTCACCCTTTTGTGAATAACCATGTAAATGTTTCCTTCTTTCTAATTAAAATCAATAAAATAAAAATGCATGTGTCTAAACCTCCAAAAAATGTAAAGCCCTGTCTGTTCCATAAAATAAGATGTTTGAATGTTAAAATTGACTATAAATCCCAAAAAATTACTAGTGCAAAATTTCCAAAACCCAAATAAGGAAAAAAATTACAACTCTGCAACTTAAAGAAGTAAACTCCAAGTTGTAGAACACTCTCTAGATGGAGATGGGAAAGTACATTAAATGATATCTATTACACTCACTTCCACCTATAGGAAACCTTCTAGTGTAAAGTTTTAGAATGTCCATGTATCTAGTTTATGCCACATGCCATATAGATCTACTGCAGTAAAATCTCAGGTCTCCCAACTGTTTAGCCCCCATTCTTCTGGTCCTTGGGTAATTCCCAAAGACCTAAATGGGGCCAATAATTCCCAAAGACCTGTATGGGACCAATAACTTTATTTCAAAAGATGAGGAGACAGGGATTAAAGGAGAACTATGGGGTAAGTGTTTTTCCCCATAGTTCTCTTTAGGATCACGTGAGGACATATACTAATGTCCTCCCTTGACCCAAAGCTCAGTATATCGTAGGCTATTGCCCGCGATATACTGATGGCGCCGCAGCCGGGACAGATGCCGACAATACTGTCGAGATCCACCCAGCTGTGTAAGTGACAGCTGGCTCTGCCTATCTAGAGGCAGAGCCAGCTGTGTCCGCCCCTCCCCTGTTCGTTCCTCTAGTCAGCGCTGGAGGATCAAGAGGGGAGGGGGGAATCTCTGCGGTGAGCGGTGACTGACAGTCACCGCTCACTGCAGGAAGACAATCGGGAAGTGAGCAGATCGCTGCATCTTTCTGCTCACTTCCCGATCAATAGAGCTGACCTGTGACAGCTTCTTTGTCACAGGTCGGCTCTAAGTATGAGGATGAGTGAAAAACACTCACCTCATAGTTCTCCTTTAAAAGCATGCAGGCATTGGCTAAATAGTGGAAATATTCTGCAGCACATCTAGTAAAGGATGCCATGGAGGTAGGTGTAACTTAGACAGTACACTTACCTTTCAAAGCTAAAGTGTGCTTCTTCCTGGAGTCAACCTTGGAGGGTGTTTAAACCTGAGCTCTACCAAGTAGGGAGGCCTTTCATTGCATTAGAAACATACTTTAAGGAACTTTGTCATAGAAGAAGTATGGGAGCTGACATTGTTGGCCTTCTTTTGAAAATGTTAGTTGCTTGAGTATGTATTGCTTCAATACATTGAGTTACTAACCTGAAACATGCATGCTGTAAATGAGTGTCAGAATTTCTTATTTCAATTCCTGTTTGAAGTTCATTACTCAGAAAACTTTTAAAGCCTATCTCTGGATAAAGAAAACTACCCATGCAGTGTGGCTACCTCTGTTCGTTAAAGTCTGGGGGGATTCTTTAAAGCAGTTTTACTTACCTGATCACTGGCTGACATCATCATGTCTAATGCAGGGCCCATAGCCCTCCTTTAAACGTAAGGACGCAGTGGGACAGTCCACAGCCACAGCGGTGTATGGAGAGGTGAGTGCTGACTGCCAGAAGAACGGGGATCAGGTAAGCAAATCTGCTATGAAGAATCCCCCAAGACATAACCAAGCATTTCATTTTTGCAGTTCGGGGGTAGCCCCATCTCAAGGGGAGTTGTTTTTTGTATCCGGAGATAGGCTTTAAGCTGATACATCAGCATGATGGCCAGGAAAGCAGCATTATTAGAAGTTAAGCAATGGCAGCCCATATGTACCTCTCATGACAGAGTCCCTTTAAGGTGCTGTGCCTGAATTAGTTAAAAATATAGTCATAATGGCCGCTCTCATTATTGTGTTGTTACAAATACCCATTAAAAGGTAGCTCCCATAGAAGTGATCTCACTGACATTTGGTTCATCAGCTTTGCTTTTGCAAAAGGACAGGCCTGGGGCCCATGCACTAGACCTGCAGATCTACAGTGATTGTTCTTTGACATATGATGTACAATTTTTAAACTAAAGTCAATACACCCTTCTGTTCATGGCTAAACTGCATGCAAAGCATTCTAAACGACACCATATCTCAATGCAAGTAAAAAATAAATATCTACAAAATTAAATAACAATGCTGATAAAAATATAGTCTTTCACAATTATAAATTATCGTTTGAGAAATATAACTGAAATATAAAAGGTAGTAAATGTTATGTCTATAGTCTAATTCCATCCATCCCTGTGCTTTACAAATGGGGGGGGTGGGGGGATATTCCCCAGTTGATGGAGGCTGAAAAATTGTAAGGGATCGTCTCAAAACTCCATTCTCGCGCATAACACAATGCTGCGGTATTACAGGTACATTATTCAACTTTACAATGTTTGTTTTTCTGCCCTAATAGGGATAAAGTCGATACAGAAGAGAATATCAATCTGCACGTTCTCCCTCATAGTAAAATAAAAGGCACAACATAATAATTTCTGGGAGGAAAAAAGACTGCAGTGGCAAGTAAAGCCTTTTGAATCATTCTTACCGAAAGCCGTAGAAGGTTCTTCTGGGTGTTAGCACAAATACAAAGAAAAGGAATATTTAGCAGTTAGCGCCGTTGAAGGAAGCTGGTATCAATGGGCGATCCTGACCTTGCAGAGATGCAAAAGCTGCATCCTCCCCTTTGCCGTGTGTCTGCTCATTAGGGTAGCTAATTACAGCATCCAACGCCTTGATTCCCCCGTTTTCACTCTCCTCTCATACGATGTATGTATTTAGATTATCATTTGCAATATTCTACGAGATGTTGCCTTACATCGCACATAAATCGTAGACTGTCTTCTTGACGGTTGCTTTGATATTCCAACCTTTATATATTTGTCAGAACATGAAGACGAGAGAAGATGCGTCTGCTTCTGCGTGTTGGTGCTGATGAGGAGATGTCGCTCCTCACGATTGGAGGAGATCGCTCTTGGCCCCGCCCCTCTTCTCCAAATTGTGAGCAAGGCAGTGGGTGGAGCGAAGTGCTAAAAGCTCAGGGCGAGTCTTGTCACTATGGATGCCTTAGCTGCAAAACCACAACGACGCTCAAGGGTGGGCGCAGAGCACAAATATTGTTCTCGATGCATTACATAATCATTTGCCAGCATGTTTTTTTTTAAGTCTGACATTATTTTGCATGCATATGAGAAACGTTTGCCGGTGGATGGCTTGCTTTGCATGTTCCTTGCCTCACCATTTCTCTGATGACGTCACACTTGCATAATCTGAACGTCTAATGTGACATGCTTGATAAGGCACACCAGCATACCTTGTTAAATTAAACATAGGACAAAATTAGTGTTAAGTGTAGGATGATCTCTGCAAATGACCCACAGAGAGAATGTTCTGCATTAGAATCCAGGCTTTCAGCAGTACATTTTGGTGGTTGGGGTGACATTTCCTTTGAATCATAAAAATAAGGGATGTTAATAAAAGCCAAGAGCTCTAAAATTACGTTCTAATGGAAATAAGATATAGGAGATAACTTTTTTCAGTTAACTTACACTTGAGAATATTTTATATTTTTAACTAATTATCATGCACTTTATGCGTTAATAGTAGCTCCTGCAAGTGGGCTTTAAGTCCCCGTTCACACCTTTGTGTTGCGTGAGGGCACTCTCTCAAAACGTGCAGCTCGCTTACTGTGCCATTAGTTACAGTGCCTTGTTAATGGCACCCCCAACGCACCCACTAAAATGCTTTTTTCTCTCAGAAACTCGGGACACTCGCAGCTGAAAAGTCTGCATGAGCTACCACATTTGTTGCACGTGCACTACTCATTGGAATCAATGGGCAACAGCAAACAAACAGGGAAAAAACGTATGCGAATGCACGTTTTCATGCTATGCAAAGTGTGAACAGGGACTTAGCCCTTGTTTACACGGGCTTCAAAAGAAGGTGTTTTCTAGCTTTTTTAATGCATTCTAAATGCCTCACAATTTCTTTCATTGTAGCAAATGAGTTTTCATGACCATACATCACGGGATACAGGGAGTTAATTCCTGAGCGGATGGGTTATGCACCATTCCCAAAGGTTGATGGGAGGCCTTTGGAGCCATACAATGCCTGGGCAGCCAGCTCAGCAAACACCAGGAGAATAAAAATGGTGGGCACATACATAGTAGGGAGCTACTATGCATGTGCCCACCATTTTTCTTCTGGTGTTTGCTGAGCTGGCCACACACTGCTACCAGCTACGACTCTGAATATCTTCAAACCGCTGCACTGGGTCACCACTCCTGCCTACAATGCTGGTACATTATGCACCCTTAACCTCTATAGTAATGAGTACTGAGTCAAACAATGGTGGGTTATAGATGCAGGAAGGTATGGACTGCATGCACTGGGGCCCCACTGCATGATAACGGTTCTGGGGAGGGCTTTCTCCTTTCTGGAGACACTGTTTTTTGCAAGCCCTATGTTCTGATTCTTCTCCCCTTCAATGCCCAACTTAGGTTCTTTTTTAGCACCCTCCATGGCACCTTCCTCTACCTTGCTGTCCAGAGAAGAGTTTACTGCTGTAAAAGCGGAATTAATAAGGGAAAATGTAAAAAAAACCATTGGAATCCTCAGACTGCAGGGAATGCAAGAGGGCCACCTCTACTTCCCATTGATTGTCTCCCTTTGACTTTATTCTGTCTGCCTGTGCACTCCATAAGGAGGAAGAAGAAGGGGATGCTTCCAGTTCTCTGGACTCAGCCCAGGAAGAGGGCCTGCCTCCAGCATCTGTTAGAAGCTCAAGGTTACTTTTTCTGTTCTTGTGGATGTCGTGCGTCATTGCTTATGTCTGTCTTACCAAAGGGGACTAGTTTGAGTTCTTTAAAAATGCCAAAACCCTTACCTGTACATGTGCTTTTACAGGCAGTGTTATATGGTGACTGGAATCACCCAAAAAAAATGATTTCTCCTTCTAAATGGTTTGCTCACCAATACCCTATTAACCACTTGATGACCGGGGTGTTAAACCCCCTTCCTGCCCAGGCCATTTTTCAGTATTCAGCGCTGTTGTACTTTGACTAACAATTATTCAGCCATGTAATGCCGTATCAAAATAAATTTTATATCATTTTTTCGCGGGTAAATAGAGCTTTCTTTTGGTGGTATTTAATCACCACTGGGTTTTTTTTATTTTTTACTATATTAAGGAAAAATTACCAAACATTTTGAAGAAAAAAAGTTTTTCCTATGCTACTCCTCCTGAGTATGGGATACAACACATGTGAGACTTTTTAGCAGCCTACAGAAGGGCCCAAAATCCAAGGAGCACCATAAGGTTTTAAACAGGCATAAATTACGCTTCTGTTTTTCTGACTATCAATCACATTTGTGGAGGCCCTGAAGTGCCAGGAGAGAATAAATGCCCACAAATTAACCCATTTTGGAAAGCAGACACCCAAAGGTATTTTATAAAAGACATGCTGAGTCTTTTGAAGATTTCATTTTTTTGTCACAGGTTTTTAGAAAATAAATAAAGAAAATATTTTTTTGTTTTTTACACAAAGTTGTCAATGTATACTATATTTCTAACAAACAGCATAGGCATCCTTAGAATTACACCCAAAAACAAATTTTGCTACTCCTCCTGAGTATGGGGATACCACACGTGTGAGACTTATTAGCAGCCTACCTGCATATGAGGGGCCCGAAATCCAAGGAGCGCCTGGAGGCTGTCAGGGGACATTATTCACGCATCTGATTCTGACTTCCTATTTCATTTTGGAAATCAGACACCCCAAGGTATTTAATAAAAGGCACTGCATGTTTTTTTAAGATATAATTTTGCCACACTGTTTTAGAAAATTAAAAAAAAAAAATATTTTTCTACACAAAGTTGTCAATTCAGAAGATATATCTAACACATAGCATATACATTCTTAGAATTACACCTCAAAACACATTCTGCTACTACCCCGGAGTTTTAGGGATACTACACATGTGAGACTTTTTTGCGGCCTAGCCACATAGAGGGGCCCACAATTCTAAGGAGCACAATGAGGCTTTCAAGGGAAATTATGCATCTAATGTCCTACAAGAAGCTGAACAACCTGTGGTACCAGCAGTGCAGTTGTCTGCAGAGGATGGCTGGTACTTTTTTTTTTTCCTGGAACATTGTCAGTGGGACATGCAGATGGGTCACTACAAGCGGCAAACAGATATGTTGTCAGTATGTTGGCCAAGGTCAGTTCAGGGGGCAAGCAGAGAAGTGGTCAGTATGCAGGCAAAGGATCAGTCCAGGAAGCAGGCAGAAGCATGGTCGATAAACAGCCCTATGTCAGTTCAGGCGCCAGGCAGAGACATGGTCAGTGTGGAGGCCAAGGTCAGTTAAGGTGGCAGGCAGAGACGTCAGTATCCAAGCAAAGGATCAGTCTAGGCAGCAGGCAGTAACGTGGTTGATACACAGCCCTAGGTCAGTTCAGGCGGCAGGCAGAGACATGGTCGGTGTGCAGGCCAAGGTCAGTTAAGGTGGCAGGCAGAGACGTGGTCAGTATCCAGGCAAAGGATCAGTCCAGGCAGCAGGTAGTAAAAGGTTTTGTGAATACACCAGAATATCTCTGAACTTCCACTGAGGTATCTGGGTGGATAGATGAAAGGACATAAACGTCCCGTTTGTCCTTCCATTTGAGGGCTAAAAGTTCCTTGTTTCTTAGACTGGCTGACTCCCCCTTTTTCAGATTCCTGTGGACAAGATTTTGGGGAAAGCTAGTGCGATTTGGTCGCATTGTACCACAGGCTGGGGTTTGTTGAAGGAAGAGGTACTTGAACAGGTGCACACTTGTATAAAAATTGTCCACATAGAGATGGTATCCCTGATGGCATAAGTGTGACAGTAGGTCCCACACAGTGGCGTAACAATCGCCATAGCGACCCAGGTGGCCGCTATGGGGCCCAGGCACAGGGGGACCCGGCCAGGCATCCCTCTGATGCCGTGTGGGCCGCCTTGGTCACTATGGCGTCTCGGGTGCTGGCTGTCACTGACATAGCTCAGCAGCAGCTGTGAAGGAGTATGTTCCCCGTCACAGCCGCTGAAGCTGTGTCAGTGACAGCCAGCAGATGCGGCAGAATAGGCCGGTTACACCGGCGTTTGCAGTAAAGAAGGAGGCGGGGCCCGCCTAACAGCAACCCCGCCTCCTCTCACATCACTGGCCAGCGATCTAAGAGCAGGTGGGGCCAGTGATGTAAGAGGAGGCGGGCCCGTCGATAGAAGGCGGAGCCCGGGGGCGGAAGAGGAGGCAGGGGCCCGGCAGCGGCAACCACGGAGGTGGACAATGCTGACAGGTAAGAGGCGTGTAGCCCAACTGAGACCTTGCAGAGCCCACCATAGAGAGTCTATGGTGGGCTCTGCAAGTGGCATAACTAGCAATCACGGGGCCCCATACAAAATTTTGCTATGGGGCCCTGTGATTTTTAGTTACGCCCCTGGTCCCACACAATGTTTTCACTGCTTCCAATGTAATTTGGGCATCCAGGGGGCTCCAGCTGGCTATCCCTCCCTTCATACACACAGAAATCATATGTGTAGCCAGTTCTTCCTTCACAAAGTTTGTAAAACTTCACCCCATACCTGGCACGTTTACTGGGGATATACTGTTTTATAGCAAGCCGGCCAGTAAAATGTACGCGGGACTCATCGATGCAGATATTTTGCTAGAGGGCATACATTTCTTAAAATTTTGCGGTAAAAAAATTGAAGAGTGGCCTAATTTTTTAGAGCTTGTCATATGTGGGATCACTTCGGGGAGGGCAAATTGGATTGTCACTGAAATTAAGGAATCTCATTATAATTCTATATCTATTCCTGGACATGGTAGCAGAATACAGGGGCATGTGGTCGACTGGGTGTGTAGACCAGTATGAATGACGTTTATTTTTTTGGGTGAGTCCCATGTTAAGCATTAGGCCGAGAAAGGTTCCAACAGGGGAAAAACATTCCTTTCTGATCCCATAAGGCAATTGGATATTCCCTGGATCAACAATCCCTGGATCAGCAATCTCCGATGCCTAATATACCTATAATAACTCAATATCCAGTAATATTCTGTGCATTTAAGAATACATCCAGATGTTTTTTAACCTGACTAACTATGTAGGCTGCTGTGTAACCTAACTACCTGTCAAAAGCTGGATGCAGCGCTGCCTGTAATTAACAGGTAGTGCTCCGTCCATTAGGGGTTACACAGCGGGGAGGCTTTCCCTGCTGTGTAACCTGATATGAATGGATAAAAAGCTGTCAGCTTCAGACTTGAAGCTGACAGCTTTTTCCTCCAGAATACTAGGTGAGGCTCTGCCTGAGGTTCCTCTCCGATGTTGTTGTTTTGTAATATTTTTATACTTTTAATACTTTTATGAATTTTTAAGTCATGTTGCTAATGGGAACGATTATTGTTTAAATGGGATGTGTTCTTGGTGCTTAGTAGTGGTTGAGACGCAACGGGGTGGGCGTGGTGGGGTCCTCTCATGGGGCTGAGGGGACTGTTGTGGGGGAGGCCTCGCACCCAGTTGGGCTGTACCCCAGAGGGGGGAGCCCTGTGAGATGTCTGGGTTCCATGGTGCACCAGGGGTCTCGGTTTGCACATCTGGGTGAGGGGCGCCTTCTGCCCTCCATGTCGTCCGGGTCTCATGGGGGAGGGTTCTCTCAGGGCCCCGCTTTACTATGGTACGAGCGGGGGGCCGCTCAGTTCCGTTTGACATCAGTATTCTTCCTAGATGTACTGTTATTGGCCTCTTTGGTTCGGGCCGCTCATTGATTTCATGTTTTGGTTGCGTTAACTCCCCACATAGGGCTACTCCGCAATCTAATCCCCAGAGTTGATTTAGTTAAATATATTCATATTTTAGTCTCTGTGTTCTTCTTTCCATCTGTCTCTATCCACTGTGGGACTTCTCATTCCCCCTCTCTCAATCTCTCTCTCCCTTTTCTGGCTTATAAGGCCCTTCTCCTGAGCATCATACCTTCAGCCTTCTCCTTTCCTCTATTACCCCCTCTTTTTTCTCCTCCCCTAATTGATTTTCCTGACTGATCAGATAGCGTAGGGTCGCCAGGACTGCGACTCTCTGCCCAGATGGGGTGCTGTGTTGCCATGGCTGCTTCGTCCCATGCATGTCCACCCTAGAGGGCACTGCCTAAACAACCTACTAAGATGCTCACCTGGAATGTGAAAGACCTGAATGTTCCGGAGAAGCGGTCTCAGGTACTGGGTGAACTGTGGAGAGAGAGGGTGCAGGTGGCATTCCTTCAGGAGACTCACTTTGAGCCGGGGAGGATCCAGAGACAGACCAACTATAGATTCCCCATGCTTATCATGCAACCTCTCCAGATTCCAGGTCTAGAGGGGTGAGCACAGTGATAGCCAGGTCAGCGCAATGGGTTTTTGGATCAGCCTTAGAAGACCCTGAGGGCTGTTTCTTATTTGTCAAGGGTGACTTGGAGGGCTCGCAGGTAACGTTAGTCAATGTCTATGCCCCGAATATTAATCAGATAGGATTTTTGGAACATTGCCTTACAGAGCTGCCTACATTTGCGGAGGGTACTCTCATCATGGGGGGCGACCTCAATGTGGCCCTGGAACCGCTCCAGAATGTTTCCAGTAATGCGTCACATTTATCGCATGCCTTCCTCCGACAGTTTAAGAAAATGCTGCAGTTGGAGCTGTTGCTAGATGTCTGGTTCTCCATGGCCACGCCAAGGTCTACACCTTTTTTTCCTCACCCACCAGTTGTACTTACGCCTGGACTATTTTTTGCTTCGGCAATCAGACTTACACAGGGTTGCTGCTATCTCTATTGGGATTTGCACAATCTCTGATCACTCCCCAGTGGCCATGGAGATTCGGTTAGGGGACGATTCACCTAGGACCTGGCAGTGGCGCCTTACTTAATCCATTTTACAGGATGAGGGGGTCTGTGTAGCCTTGGAGATGGAACTACGTAATTATTTTGCTACTAATCTCACTCCTGGGGCAAGGCCTCTCTCTGTCTGGGAGGCACACAAATGCTTCTTGATATCCCAAGGCTCACGCCTCAAAAAGATTAATACGGCTATCGTTGACTTAACCAGTCGTATTAGGGCCCTGGAGTACCACCACTCTGCGTGCTCTCTTGAACGGGGGCTAAGATTCACAGGATCGAGTCAAACAATCGGTCGACTCCTTCGGAGCTTCTGGTTCTTACGGAGCGACTGCAGGCCTTTTTCTTAGACTGGGTAAAGGTCTGACGTGCCTAGCTGTGAAAACGCGTCTACGAATGGGGTAACAAACCGGGCAGCCTCCTAGCAAGGGCTTTGAGAGAGAGCCGGTGTCGCAGGTGCTCTCTGGCTCGGGAGGGTTCTACGGGAATCCTACAGGAATGCCCCGTCTCATACCGGGGGCTCACCTTTCTTTGGAGGGACCTCTGTCGCAGGTGGAGCTACAGAAGGCTCTGCAGGAGTCAAAACCTCTTAAAGCCCCAGGACCTGACGGATTCACGCTCTTCTATTGCAAACGGTTTTCCTCACACTTGACACAACCTTTCCTCATGGCCTTTAATTCGGTCCTTGGCGGTCAAGCGATCCCTGTGGATACGCTAGGGGGCGGCTATCACGGTTATTCCGAAAGATGGTAAGAACCCGGCCCAATGTGCTAACTACCGCTCCTGATTCCTTCTCAATGTAGATCTAAAGCTATTTACGAAAATCCTTGCTAATAGACTCCTTCCTCATATGTCTGCACTAATACATGTGGACCAGGTGGGTTTTATACTGGGTAGAAAAGCTAAAGAAAACACAACGCGAGCCCTCAACACCATTCATTTAGCTAGGTCCTTAGATGTGGCCAACATTCTCCTGTCCACTGATGTCGAAAAAGCGTTCAATAGGGTAGACTGGGTTTTTCTGAAAACAACCTTGCCCTATGTGGGGGTAGAAGACGCATTCTCCACCTGGATTGATAACCTATATTCGCACCCAATGGCAAGCGTAAGACTAAATGAGGTAGTATTGACAGATTTGTCGGTTTTCAATGGCACGCGACAGGGGTGCCCGCTCTCCCCTCCTCTGTTTGTATTGACACTGGTGGGTTCTACCCATAAGGTAGCAGGATATGCGGACAATCTAATCTTCTTTGTGACGAACCCTGCTACCTCGTTGCCGAACCATCTTACGGAGTTAGACCACTACAAATCCCTATCCAATTTTGTGATTATTAATTATAAATCTGAGGCCCTTAACATGCCCGATGCGGTCCTGGAGTCCCTTCCTTCATACTTTCCGTTCAAGTGGGCCTCACATTGTATTAAATATTTGGGAATTTTCCTTACCTCGTCTCTGGGGCGGATCTTCTCAGCCAATTTCCCACCGTTCCTTCCTCAGATGAGATACTCAAGTAGGTCTACTACAGCTCTGGACAAATAACATCTTTACGTGGTTCGGTCGGAATAGCATTCTCAAAATAAATGTCCTACCCCGTCTCCTCTATCTTCTCCAGGCGTTGCCGGTGCACATCCCTACCTGTTTTCTGAAAAAGGTGAGAGGGGATTTGGAAGGTTTCTGTGGGTGCACAAATGCCACCGTCTCAGCAAGGTGCTTAAGTCCCGCCCTAAATATAAAGGGGGCATTGGGTTCCCAGATCCCTTGCACTATCACAAAGCGGTTCTCATGGCCAGGGTTCTGGATTGGTGCCAGGAGAGGGGGGGCAGGGAAGTGGTGGATCCAAATGGAACAGTCATACTCCCGGTCCCCCTAAAGGGCCTGCCTTGGCTAGATAGGAAAACGACATGCCAACTCCGAGCCCATCCGCTCCTGGGCCCCACTCTGGCCATTTGCAGAGCAGATAGGGGTGGCCATGTGACAGATGAATACCCGTCCTTAATGACCCCAGTGCTGGGACACCCGTACCTACCTATCTCACCACATGACAGTGAAGTCAGTTGCTTAATAGAGTCGGGTGGTTTTAGGGTGCATCACTTCCGCTCGGGCTTGGAATTCTTACCCATTCAGGACATACAGAACCGCTCTACCACACCCATGCCCTCTAGATCCGCCATTTACTCCCTCGGGCCATGGGACACCTACAGGTGATGCCCCCTTCAACCCCCTTTGAGGAAAGATGTTTGGAGATGGGTCCAACTCGTCATGGCATGTCGTTTTCCTACCGTCTGCTTAGTGACTCACCTGGTCTTCCCCATCAGTTTTTTTTCAGATGACGCATAAAGCTTCCATCTCCAGTAATATCCAGGAAACGGGATTTAAGATCTTATCCAGGTGGTACCGAGTTCCAAAAATCTTACATAAAATGTTCCCGCAGTGCTCACCGCTCTGTCGGCGATGTCAGGCTCAGGAGGGGTCGTTGCTACATATATTCTGGTCCTGCCCCTTGATCAGGGAGTTCTGGGATAAGGTGGCTGAAATCTGCAGTCGCTTGGGTCCAACCCAGCTGAATATCTCCTCCACCTTGCTCCTATGCCTCCATTACAAGAAATCTCTATTAGTATACCTTACTGAATGCATCCAAAGTGTGCATCCCCCTGTGTTGGAGGCACACATCTGCGCCCCCAATATCCCTGTGGCTATCAAGGGTTGGAAGCATCTACCAGATGGAGGATCTCCTGGCTTCTGCTACCCACAGGGTGTCCCAGTTCAACTGTACCTAGTTCTGTTGGACGGAGTTCACCGCATCCCAGGACTATATAGACCTACTGGGTGAAATGTGAAGACGGCTGTGCCCGAGTGTTGAGGTGGCTGCTGACCTGGCAGGGATGGATATGTATGTGTACCGCTACTCTGCGTGCTCTCTTGAACGGGTCGAGCTATGTGCAGCTGTTGATACGTCCGCGAATATCTGGGTTTCTTCTCCCTGTTACTTTTTTTTACTTTCTCTCTTTCCCTTTCCCCTATCCTGTCTCCCCCCCCCCCCCCCCACCCATCTCACA
The DNA here is from genome assembly GCF_000935625.1 of Nanorana parkeri. NCBI lineage: Eukaryota > Metazoa > Chordata > Amphibia > Anura > Dicroglossidae > Nanorana > Nanorana parkeri. The sequence continues at coordinate 89,115 of NW_017308401.1, read as the reverse complement.
AATGCTGGAAATGTTATGTGTTTTCAGCTTCCTGATCTCTAGTGGTTTGCTGAAGTAGCAGTATCTGAGTCTAACCAGTAATGGGACAGGTTAAACTGCTTATACTGATATTATGTTATCAGTATACGCCTGTACTGGCGATACCTCTTTGATTTCTCTTATCTACTTTACTGTTGTCTAATTGTACTTTTTTTGTATTGCATTGAAAACCTTTAAATAAAGATTTTATTTTTTTTTAAACAACCCTCACTTTCCTCTCTCTCTATCTTAATCCTCTGACCCTAACTTCTATCTAATAGTGTCATTTCGAAGTCCACTGACATGTCATTTTGTATCCAAAGGTCCCAATGTTCTTGGATTAAAAAATTGTGTCATTTAAAATTGCAGAAAGTTTTTCGAATATTATTACCCAGCCTATCTTGCTCCTTACTTGATTTATAGAGGGTGTACTAGTGCTCCAAGCCTTTCCCAATATCTGTTTCGCTGCTGTTAATATGAAAGTCACTAATTTAAACTGCATGTTGGTACAGCCCTCCGGTCTTAAATTAAGCAAAGCCTCCCATGGGTTGCATCTTATTCGCTCTGTCTAATACTTTACTAATCATTCGATGGGTACCTATCCAGAATCCTTTGATTTTGGGACAGCTCCGCCATATATGTAACACTGAACCCACCTTATCGCATGCCCTAAAACACTTTGGGGAGGTTTCCTCTGCGAATTTAGCTATTTTCGGAGGACCATGTACCAGAGAAACAGAACTTTTATAATTGGCCTCTACTGCTGTCGCATTGGTTGAACAATGTGAAATAGTATCCCATATCTGTGCCCAATTTTTTCTTTCCAGTCGCCTCTCTAGATCCTGTTCCCATAGGAGCATGTATCTAGGTAGCTTAAAGGGGTTCTAAAGCCTCCATTTTTTTTGGCCTATATCTACTGCTGGCAAGCAGTAGATGTTGGCAAAAAGTTCAAAAAAAACAAAAAACGCTTTAACAGCAGTTTAAACTTAACTCGTTATCGCTGAGCGCTCCCGCGCCGAGAATCCGGAAGCGCTCGTGCGGCTGCAAAGGATCTTATTCGGATTCTCGGCCGGGAGACGAGCAGAGACGCAAAGTAAGTCTATGGACGCTTGCACCCGCATGCAGACACCGTGGGATCAGAAGTGCCTGCAAGCAGAGAGGAGTCAGCGCTGGATCGGAGAGTCGCCGCACTACAGGAGGGATAGATGAAAACATCAGGAAAGTAGAAGAAGATCGGATTAAGGGACATCATTTAAGGTAAGTGCTAACATTAACATGGGCGGTGAGGGAATTTTTTTTTTTTACTTTAAGCTTCTACTTTTCATCAGCATCTTATAGATAGTGGATAAACTTCCCCCACAGAGGATGTCTCACACACTTATGTTCAAAAATCTGCCGAATTGATAGAAATTCATTGAATTGGCAGTTGGTCCGAATCCAAATGCACATCTCAACAATCAACAATTATTCTTGTTGTATAATGAAAATGTATGTAAAGCTAAATCTTTTATTAGGTTGGCAGAAGTTGCAGTCATCTTAACATTTATATCAATGCGGCCGGCCGGTCTCATTAAGGAGGCGCACAGACTCAGAGTGCACTCCTAAGAAGGAGAACGTTAGAGGTGCACCGAAATACAATTTTTAAACCGAAACTAAAAAAATGTCAAGCCAAAACCGAAAATATTTTATTTCTAACCTTTTGACATTTTTAAAAATATTTTATTTTTTCTAAACTTTTTAATTTTTTTATATTTTATTTGTATTTATTCATTTTTATTAAATATTTTTCTTTTTTTTTTAAACTTTACTGTTGGGGGCTCTGGGGAAATATCAGATGTCTAAACAGATCCCTGATACTTCCCTCTTCAAATATCCCCCCCCCCCCGAAAATCTTAAGGTAAGTAATAACAAGTTTAAACAAAAAACAAACGAGACAATCATTCATCATACACTGGGGTCTGATGGGATTAGTAGTATAGCACTGTATACACTCCAAAAAGTTTGCTGTTGTAGTTATATATTAAGTATAATTAATATAGGTTCAGGTTAAACTGGTATATATCAAGCAACTGTTCCATCACAATGTACGAGTACACAGCTATATGATGGCACTTATTCACAAGTCTATGGCTACAAGTGCAGGGCAAAACACTGAACAGAAACAGCCCGCCTCATGGATACAGTATTATCAAACGAATGTCAGAATGCTAAGTCTGATGGGAACAGTAGTACACAATATATTGTGCGGTGTAGTACGGATTACTTGCGGTTAGTGGCTAGATGGAGAGCAGGTAATGGAGTCCACCAAATCAGGGGTGTGACGGCTGGAGAATAATTGCTCAACATTCACAACGGCACTAGAACGCTGAGCAATTGAATCTCCCGCCGTCTTATCGAGGAGTCCGATGAGAGGTGGGAGGAGCGGTGTGAGACAGGTGGCGTGACGGCCCCGAAGAGACGAGACGCCGCTAGAGAGGGAGGAGGCTAGATACCCGGCCGGAACACTGAGAGGTGAGTTTTTTACAGTACCCCCTTCTTGTATTTCTTTGCCTCCCTACAAGAGATAAGAATTTCTAAAGAGTTTTTTTTTTTTCTCTCTTTCTTTAATGAATAGACAAAGGGGCTTATTTAAAAGTTCCTTATGAAACCTTACTATTCATTGTAATAATAATTATTAGTAATAATGTTGTGATAATAATATTATATCATGTGTAGCATCTATATGCCTACTTAAGTAACTGATTTTAAGTAAAATTTCATACATGTACTTTTATATATAGCCAAATTATATTCATTATATATATTGCTTGAATATACTCATTGAAATATATTGTTGTGTATTAATGGTAATGGGGTTTTATATTTTAGTACAAAGTATAAGATGGTATATGTTGATTGATATTATTTGATCCATATTCTTTGTTTGTCACCAACTATATTTTATTATTGTTTTGCACTGATTTTGATAAATAAATATCTATATTTTGTATACTTTTGGTATTCCTCTTGTCTTCGAAGTCAGCGCAAATGAAAGAACTTGCGTAAATTTTGATTTATGGAAATACATTGGGAATCTCCTTAACCATAGATTTTCATTTGTTTCCATAAACAGTACTGTATATCAGAGCAGTATAAACATTCTGACATAATCTTCCCACGAATCAACTTGTGACCCATAATTTTTCCATCTAATAAGATACTGTAATTTGTTCCTGTACCTGCGGGAATCCAGTATCTTCTCAATTTCAAACTCTTCCTCACCCTGTACATCTATAGGTGGCAGAGCCGGGGGCAACCGGTTAGGGAAGGTGTTTTGATGATGGGGTTTAAGAAGAGAAACATGGAACGTTGGGTGTATTCTCATGTAAGGAGGCAAAGTAAGCCGTACTGTAGACGGATTTATGATCTTCTCAATGGGATATGGACCAATAAACAACCTACTGAGCTTTCTTGATGGGGTTTTCAAGTTAAGATGTTTGGTTGATAACCAGACTAAATCCCCAACTTAGTAGTGGGGTGGCTCACGTCTTCTGAGATCGTAATAACGTTTTTGTCTTTCCTGTGCTTTCTTAATATTATTTTTTTCACGAGTTTGAATCAGAAGGTCTAAGTAATTATCGGTAGCGGGGGTATTAGTATGCAGAAGAGTTGAAGGCAGAGCATTAGGGTGGGACCCATAATTGGCAAAGAACGGAGTAATTTGAGAGGATGAGCTAGTTGAATTATTATAAGAGAATTCAGCTAGAGGTAGTAATTCTACCCAGTCATCTTGCAGATAAGTACAATGGCAGTGCAAGTATTGTTCCAGACATTGATTTAATCTCTCATTCTGCCCATTTGTCTGAGGGTGATATGCACTGGAGAGCCTATGATCAATGTGTAATTGGTTACACAGGGCTTTCCAGAACTTTGAAACGAACTGCGTTCCCGGGTCTGAAATGTGTTGGTTTGGCACTCCATGTAATTTAATGACATGGGTAGTTTCTTTAAACATGAGTAGTTTTCTTTAAGGGCACAAAATGTGCCATCTTTGTTAGAAGATCTACAACAACAAGTATAGTGTTGTGATTCCTGGAGGGAGGTAATTCCACAATAAAGTCCAGGGACACTACTTCCCAGGGTTTGTTTGGTATAGGGAGATTAGTTAGAAGTCCATAAGGATGTCCTTTGTCATGTTTACAGGTAGAACAAATTTTGCAAGTAGATACAAATTCCCGTATGATTTTGGACATATTTGGCCACCAGAAATAACGTTTACCTAAATCTAAGGTTTTGTTCGTTCCAGAATGGCCTGCAATTGGTGTGTCATGCATCAACTTGAGAATTTGTACTTGCATGGAAGGGGAAATGTAGAGTTCCGTGTCTTTATATAAGAACCCCTCATCGCCCTTTGCAAGATCAGGAGGTGAAGAGTCCGCAGTGGAACGAAATTTTTTTCTAAGCTGTTCCTTCAAATTGATTGTGGTGGAAATTACTTTTTCTTGGGGAATAATGGAAATGGGTATAGGAGTGGATTTGGGCGGATCGTCTATCCTTGACAGCGAATCAGCCTCGCCATTTTTTTACCCCGGCCTATAATGCATGACAAAATCAAACCGATCGAAGAAAAAACTCCATCTAACTTGTCTTGACAGCGTTTTGTTGGTCTTCAAATACTGTAAATTTTGGTGGTCTGCATAGATTGTAATGGGAAGTGTGGTTCCCTTGAGCAGATGTTGCCAGTTTTCCAATGCGCATTTAATTGCGAGTAATTATTTTTCCCCAATAGGGTAGTGAATTTCTGCAGAATGCAGAGAACGAGAGTAGAAGGCCACAGGTGTATAGGGGTTAGTAGAGACTCTCTTTGCAAGAGTACTGCACCAATGGCAACATGTGAAACATCTACCTCGAGAATGTACGGTAAGGATGGGTCGGGTAGATGTAGTATGGGTGCAGATGTGAATCGCTTCTTTAAGTCTTCGAAGGCATTCTGAGCCTCAGGTGTCCAGTTGAATCTCACTTTGGAACTGGTTAACCTGGATAAGGGTTTCACCACTGCTGAGAATGTTTTATGAATTTCCTGTGGAAATTCAAAAACCCCAAAAATCTTTGCAATGTCTTTCTAGAGTGAGGGACAGGCCAGTTTAAGATACAATCCCGTCAGGAGAGATAACGTACCCTAGAAATTGAATTTTAGTTGTCTCAAAAGTACATTTCTCTAGCTTGGCATATAATTTACGTACTCTGAGACGTGACAAAACCCATCTAACGTGTTTTCGGTGCTCACTTAGATTGTTAGAGTAAATCAGAATGTCATCAAGATATATGATGACATACACATCCAGAATATCTCTAAAGATGTAGTTGATAAAACTCTGGAAGGTAGCTGGGGCATTACATAACCCAAAAGGCATGATGGTGTATTCAAACAAGCCATAACGTGTGCGGAATGCAGTCTTCCATTAATCTCTGGCCCTTATTCTGACTAAGTTATACGCCCCTTTCAGGTTGAGCATGGTATAGATTTTGGAAGTTTGTAGTCGCTAAATAAGCTTGGGAATTAAAGGTAAAGGATACTGCTTTTTTACTGTAATCTTGTTTAAGGCTCTGTAGTCAATGAAAAGTCGTAAGCGGTGGTCTTTGTTTCGCACAAAGAACATACCTGCACCTGCTGGAGAAGTTGAGGGTTTAATAAACCCCTTTTTTAGGTTCTCTTCCAGATATTCCTTTAAATGCTTCAATTCAGGTTCGGATAATGGGTAAACTCACCCAACAGGTATGAAACTACCTGGTGATAATTCAATAGGATAATCATATGATCTACGGGGTGGTAAAGAGTCTGCCATCTTTTTGCTGAATTCGTCAGCAAACTCCTGATACTGAAGAGGAACCAGTCCAACACCAACTTGTAGTAGAGGGGTGATGGGATAACTTAGTTTCCTTACAGTATGAGGAATCTAGCTGAAGAGCATTCTCTGACCATCTCATAGTAGGCTGGTGTAGTTTTAGCCAAGGTAACCCCAATATAATTGGGAAGAGGGGTGATGGAATGACATCAAAGGATAAGTATTCCGTATGGTTGTGAGAGGAGGTTATTCGTAAAGGTTGCGTTTCTATGGCAATGGGACCTGAGGATAAAGTGGTACCGTCAATGAAACTGACAAACAGGTGAACATTTTTTAAGCGTGGGGATTTTATTTTGTGTTACCAAGTGAGAATTTATGAAATTTCTGCACGCACCCAAGTCCACCATGGCATTAACGTGAAGTTGACTTTTTCACTGTAGGGTGAACAATAACTTGTTGTTACGCCTTTTAATGTTTTCTGCTTGCAAGATCGGACCCTGAATGGTGCCGATTTCATTGGCTTATCAGTAGGAGGTGGAATTGACCTGCGAGGAGTAAAGGTATATCCAGATGTTCTTTCCTCTCTTCTCTCTCTAAGAGGTCGATCTATAGAAATCGATATGTGGATCATAGCGTCCAAGGTTGAGGGCAACCTTTCAGAGGCTCAGAGAGACCCAATCTGAATTGATTTCTCAGACTTATATCATTCCATTCAGTCTCTCTGGCCCAACACTTAAACTCTGCAATATAGTCCGTTTTCCCTGTTTTAGATTGAGAATGGCAGACTCAGCTGTAAGCTGTTTGCTAGAGTGCTCATTGGGATAGGTATTCGGCTTTAACTCAAACATGAGTTTACATGCATTACTGAAGTCGCGATAATGTTTGCAATCACCTGTGAACACATCTGGTGAGTTGACCTTAGGTTCATGCCCTTCTTTTACTGGAGGGGGACTAGCCAATTTCTCTGTAATGTATGAGCGTAGCTTTTGGTTTTTCTAATTGTAAGTCACGGTTTTGGTTAGTGTGTCCACTTGCTGAGTAAGACTGATGATGTGGGCGGCAAGCTCCGCTGGATCCATGTTTATTTTGGTTCTAGTGTTGTGTAATAAATTAGCAAGTCTTTTCTATCAATGGATCGCAGCTGCGGAGCTACTGCGCAGCTAGTAATAAGTTATTTAGGAAGGAGGTGGTTCAGGCTGCAGTTCCACAGCAACACTCTATAATAGGAGAGAGTGAGAGTAGAAACCGTTGTATGTCATACACCACCTTATGCATAAAGTAGAATTATTACCACTTGTGCTACTGTATTTATTCATACAGTTAACGTTACATTATCCTAGCACTAAGGTACATGATAGGAGGTAAGTAATAACAAGTTTAAACAAAAAAAGAGACAAGCGTTAAATCATACACCGGTGTCTGATGGGATCAGTAGTATAGCACTGTATACACTCCAACAAGTTCGCTGTTGTAGTTATATATTAAGTACTGCTCAAGGTTCAGGTTAAGCTGGTATATATCAAGCAATTGTTCCATCACAATGTACGAGTAGACCAGCTATATGATGGCACTTTTTCACAAGTCTATGGCTACAAGTGCAGGGCAAAACACTGAACAGAAACAGTCCGCCTCATGGATACAGTATTATCGAACGAATCTCTGAATGCCAAGTCTGATGGGAACAGTAGTACACAATATATTGTGCGGTGTAGTGCTGATTACTTGCGGTTAGTGGCTAGATGGAGAGCCAGTAATGGAGTCCACCAAATCAGATCTGCAGCATTAGGTAGTCATTCTGGCAATGTGCAGGATATGGAAGACCCAGCAGCAGAAGGACTGAGCGGTTCAGGATGAAGAGCGGGGGTGTGACGGCTGGAGATTGATTGCTCAACGTTCACAACGGCTCTAGAAGGCTGAGCAATTGAATCTCCCGCCGTCTTATCGAGGAGTCCGACATGAGGTGGGAGGAGCGGTGTGCGGCAGACAGCGTGACGGGCCCGAAGAGACGAGACACTGCTGGAGAGGGAGGAGACGAGGTGCCTGGACGGATTGCTGAGACACAAGTTTGTTACAAGAAGATATATTGGCCTATAATTAGTCCAATTAGCCTCATCCTTATGCTGGTTTGGTATCATAGTAACCACCGCTGTTAATGTCTCCAAACCCAAATGCTCCCGCTGTAATAACTGATTAAATAACTCCATCAAATATGGAGAAAGAATATGCATAAACCTTTTGAAATGCAAAGCAGTGGGAACATCCGGTCCTGGGCGTTTCCCAACCCTAAAACTTCTTATTGCAGCCTCTATTTCAGACTGTATTATAGGAGCCTCTAATGTTGTATATTCTTTCTAGATTCTTGTAAACCAGGTAGGGCTATGTCTGCAAAAAAAAGTGTCGATCGAGCTAGAATCTACAGGTTATGGAGCACTCACAAGTTGCTGCATATGTTTTTGGAATTCCTTAACTATTTTAGCCAGGTCCCCAGTGAGGCCATATCCACCTGTATTCAAACGTATTGGTGTTCTCTGGAGATCCGGCTTACGCAACCGATTAGCCAATAGAGAATCCTGCTTGTTCCCTTTAACATAAAAGGTGTGTTTACTCCACCTCAAAGCTTTTTCTGCTTGAAACGTTAAACAAAGATTTAGTTGCATAGTTAGTCAGGTTTGGAGAAAAAACACATGTCCATCGAGTTCAACCTTTGGAGATATGAAAAAAAGAAGAAGCTTAAACTGAACGCTATGCCCACAATAACCCATTGTTGATCCAGAGGAAGGCAAAAAAACCCTAGGTTCAATTTGCTCCAACAGGGGTAAAAAATACCTTCCTGATTCCATAAGGCAATGGGATATTCCCTTCTTACCTTATGAGTTTATGTCAAATCTTCATAAGACATATGTATATAGTTTTATTTCTTGTTTTAAATATTTCACCTGAGGTGGGGGTAGCTAATAGGGAAATAAAGTATTTGTTGTGCTTATCACTGTGGAGGGGAGTTGCAGACCTATGAATTGTAAATAGGGTTATTGTTCGGCCCAGGCATGTCTGGATAATTGCATAGAGTATGGCTGGTCATCAGTCTTTTCAGAGCCGAGACCCTTGATTCGCACAATAGGTTGCATACACTCTTTTGTCTCTGTCCAATATCATCAAAGGTTTCCTTGTCGCTAGTAAACAACCAGATTGTCCCCCTGGACTGTATTCCACTACACAGTGGCGGAACTACCGCCGGTGCGGGAGCACCGGGGCCTCAGCCTTTGGGGGGGCCCAGCACAGTTGCCGGCCGCTGGATAGCTCTGTATCCAGCGGCCGGCAGGCCCCCAGTCTCTGCTCCGGGAGTGTCGGTTCATCC
>NW_017308401.1:62598-79905 GCF_000935625.1 Nanorana parkeri | reverse complement strand
GTGTAGCGAGGGGGGAGGAGGGGGGGCGTCACTGTAGCCCCCGGTCAGCCCTCCCGCCCGCATCAGCCCCGGCTCTCTAATCGGCCGCCGCTTGTTCCTGAAGGGGGTCCTCTGGAGGCCTCCGCGATCAGGCAGAAGTGGCCACCTAAACAGGCACTGTAGAGGGCCGCCCGGGAGCTGCGGTGACGGCCCACCGGCCGAAAGTGTGCAGAAAGGCGGCAGAGGGATGGAGCAGCTGCGGCCCAGGGTCCAGGGAGCCCCACTGACCACCAGGCTGCTCCGGCAGCCGTGCTCTTGGTACTGCTTTTAACAGCAGGCCATTGCTGTGTAACTTACAATCAATCTGGTGTCTAAACAGCCGCCGGATCGTTTGTACCGTGTGGTACCCCCGCAACGGCCACTGGGTCGGTGGGTCTCCCCGCAATGATCAGAGAGAGATTCAGCCGCTTCCAGCCGCTGATCTCTCCTCCGATCACTGGACGCGGAAGTGCTGTGTATTACATCACTTCCGGTGTCACTGTACACAGTCTCCGGCTCTCAGAGCCAGGACAAGAAGCTGGGAAAGCAGATCTCGGCTTCCTCAGCTTGTTTGGGGTCTCTAGGTGACATTAGGGGTCTAAAAGACCCCTGATGCCTCCATAAAGAGGACCTGTCACACCCTATCTGCTATTACACAGGGTGCTTGTTAGTCCCCTATGTAATACCAATAGGGTTAGTGTACAAAAAAAAGTGTTTAAAAATGAATGTAACATAAAAAAAATAAAAAAATGGGGAAAAAAATGATTAAGTCCCCCGCCTGTAGCGCCTACGTGCGAAAAACGACAATTGTGCTGCACATGTTACATATCGCCTCGAACGTCGCAGTGAGAGCAATAATGCCATTTTTCATTATTACAGCAACGCATCCCTGCTTTACTGAATCATTGATCACCACTCTCTGAATACGGTCTTTAAGCCAGTTTTCTATCCAATTACGGATTGAGTACTCTTTACCTACTGACTTTACCTACTGACCTTAAACTTATACATTAGTACATACATTATACATTCCTTCATTTTTATATTTTTTAAATATTTAGGGATCTGTTATTCACATATTTAAAATAATTTGTGTTTATACACTTGCGTTTAGTCACTATTTGAAATAATTAGCGCTGTATATTTAGTTGAAAATAGTCGTGGGCCTAGTTGTCTATAGTACAGCAGCTTTCAATTAACCCCAGAAACACTTTATATAGATTGCCCATAAAGCACGGATATAAAATAACACACAATAAGTTTGCTAATGTCCGCCCTTTTACTGTTCCAGCAGTGCCATTACATCAGTCAATGTCAGCATAGTTAAAATCAAATTGTATACATGCTCCGATATTTTTGGTAATGATAATGTTTTATCAGAAAGTTAGAATGTTGAATGCTTACGTGCATATATCTTCACGTTTAGTTGATCAGAAGCATAAGCACAAGAATGTGATGAGAGCAACTGTATTTATATTCAGATAGGAATTGATTCTGTCGAGCAAGGATTGCCACACACGATGCAGGTGGGGGGGTCGCGTCGGAGAGAGCACACTGTAGTCGTCAGGCGAGAGGCAGCAACAGCAGACGTTGTTAAATTGGAGGCTATAATGTTCTGCTAAACATTAAATATGTGTAGTGGTCATTAGTTCCAAGGAGGGATAAGGAAAGGAAGGGAGGAAAGGAGAGGGGAGACAGGGGTAATGAAAAAACCTAGTATATAGGGATTTTAGTGATCGAGGTATAAGTGTAAATTATCTGTGTGTGAGAAAATTGTGTTAATTTAAATGGGGGGTAATGGAGGGGGTGATAACAATTGTAAAGATGAATTAAATGGGGTAAGTCTTATATGAGCGGTCAAACATAAGCGAAAAAGTGATAGTAATTAATGGTGGTTGGTAAAGACAAAGGTAATTATAGAAAAGGAATAATCCCTAAAGTTGAATGTGAAGTAAAGAGAAAATGATCATTAATTAGTTGAAATAAAAAAAGGTGGTGAGTGGTGATAGTAAGGAAGTATACAGGTGTGAGTAGTCACTGGTGATAAAAAGTGAAACACAATTGAGTGAGCGATAAAATATGCCATAAAGGACAAAAAACAAAACCAAACGATAAACATCCAAAAAGTGACCAGCGGTGAGATAAAAGGTCCCATGGCTGAATATTATAGATGCTCAGTGGGGAAACTCAGGGTGATTGTGGGTAAAAAACTAAGTAGGTCAAATGAAGTTACTTAAAAAGAGATTGAATACTATGAACCGCAGAGAATAGGAGCAGTCACAGGTTCAGAATTCAAAATGGTGCGGTACAATAAAGGTTTACAATATAACAACTCCTATGAGAACGGAACAAGATACCTTTTGCGCTGTAGTGTGTTGCTGTTTTTCTCCCAGACGTCAATACAGCTGACCGCAATCGCGGTCATTTTATGTGCTGAGCTCCGAACGTCATGTGATACTGTCCCGCCCCAAATTGGGGCGGAAACAAACCACATAGACGTGAGACGCAAAAAAGAGGAAACTGCAAAGTGTAGTAATTGCTATCAGATGTTACAGCCTCGATCTTAGGGCAAAGGGGGAACGAAGTCCCAATGGAATCAACATAATTTGATATCCAATCCTTGACAATCACAATGGCTATGATAAAAAGTACACTTACTTTCTTCAGGTGATTAATTGGCTATGTGTGTATACAGGTTCCAACCACTAAATAGCAGATCACCCAAAGCGTCTCCACGACCCCTCCACACAAAGAATGCAGTGCAGCAGCGCAGTTCCTGGCAAGAACCGCAGCGAAGGCCCTTTCATTTTACATGAGTAGCATTTCAATGGAGTGCAGCTCCATAATCGAAAAACAGAGTTTTTGCATACATATATATGTATTAAAGGCTAGAAAGGGAGAGGGGGAGGGGCCAGAAGGCCCAGATCCCAACAAAAAATGTTCTCAAAAATATATTTTTCATATATAGATTATCTACACCTATACTTTGATCAAAAATTCTTATATACTAGGTTCTCTTATTACCCCTCTCATCCTCTCTACTCTCCCTTTCTCCCCTTCTCCTCCTCTATTCCTTTTCGGAACTAATGACCACTATATATATAAATTTTAGCAGAACATTACAGCCTTCATTTAACAACGTCTGCTGTTGCTGCCTCTCGTCTGACGATTACAGTGTGCTCCCTCCGACGCGACCCCTTCACCTGCTTCGTGTGTGGCAAACCTTTGCTCGACAGAACCAATTCCTATTTGAATATAAATATAGTTGCTCTCACCATATCCTTGTGCTTATGCTTCTGATCAACTAAACGAGGAGATATATGCACGTAAGCAATCAACATTCTAACTCTAATATTATTGCATTATGATTGGCCTAATTAATATATGATGATTTTGTTAATAAGATTAAGTGCAGCTCCCTAGTCTTCTCACATATGGGTTTTGTTTCTTTTCCTATTTACTACCCTAGGATACATATATTTTTCTCTCCTGCTTTCTTCCCCTGAAGAAGCCCTGCTTGGGCGAAACATGTTGGGACATACAGGAGCACTCATATTATCTTGAAAACAAGCAACTGTAGATTTAAAACATTGTACGGTATTGTCACCGGATGGTGAATGCATTCGCACATGTTTTTACCTGTGATTTTTTCTTTGACCTTTTTGCTTTTTAATAATGTTTAAAATGATACTTTCAATAAATGCTTTTCTAAGATTTTACCTTTGAGGTCTGGGATTGTTTTCTAAAAAGCCCCTTTTTTTCTCACTTTGGGCATTTGCACACCCCACTGTGGGAATACTTTTTTTTCTTCTATACTACAACCCGGGGTGTGAAACTTCCAGTACATCCATATTTCATTCGCAACACATGTCCACTAATGTTATTTCAGGGTATTTAGAAATGATTCCGCCTCTGCTGGATCCAGATAAGAGCATTTCCTGCCCGTCTGAGTTTCCACGTGCAGTGTGGCCGGGTACGCCAGTGTAAATCTTATACGTTTGTGATAAAGCACAGAGCATATCTTGTTAAAGGCCTTTCGCTTCCTGGCAACTTCAGCTGAGTAATCTGCGAAGACCAAAAGCCTGTGCCCGTCAACCTCTAGGGTGCGAGAGGCTCGGTACTGTTGCATGATAAGAAACTTGTCAGCGTAATTTAAATAATGCACAATAAGCGATCTAGGGTTCGTTCTGTCCGGGTGAGGCTGCCCAAGACTGTGTGCCTGTTCCACTACACACTTAGTGTCGAGGCCCAGAGCCTCTGGGAAGGCCGTTGAGCACAGCTCAGTTAATACTTGCGGTTTGTATGTTGCGGTTTGTATGTCTCGGACACCCCGATGATCCGCAGGTTGTTTCTCCTGGACCAGTTCTCCAGATCGTCTATTTTCTCCAGAAGGCCCTGGGATAGGTCATCAAAGGCCGTCACCTTAGTATTAGCTTCCAGCACCTCCTCTTCCAGAATTGAAATTCGCTGTTCCGCCTCTTTAAGAGATCGGGCCTGCTGCGACACCTCGGCCTGAATATGAGAAAGGCCTTGCTGGATGGCAGCTTCTACCACTGATGTAATGGTGGGTTTCAGCAGGTTAGCCACTGCCAGGGCAATGCACTCATAGGCAGCTTCGTCAAGAGAGAACTCCTGTGTGAGGGGGGGTGTAGAGGCCCGCCGCTCGTCAGCGCTGCCTGCCGCCGCCATCTTGGACCCCCTTGCTGTGCCTGTGTCACCGGCCGCTCGGGGAACCGACTGCGATCGGGACTTTCCCCCAGCCAGGAACCTGTCCATACTCCCCCTCTCAGCTGCCCGGTATGTAAGGTGAGGCGGGCGGGCGTTTTAGCCGGTTTTTAATGCGGTTTGTGGCCACGGGTGCAGGAGCGCTATCTCCTCGCAGCCGCTCACATGGGCGCCAGAACCGGAAGCCTCAAAGCTGTCTTTATGCAAGAAATTAACAAGCTAAAATAAACTCAGGACTTATGCTGGGCAGATATGGCTCAACTGCTGAGACTGGTCCTTGGGTCCGCGGACTTGAATAAAGTCGCCCAAAAGAGTGCAGACGATCACGGCAATGTTAGCATGTGTCCTACAGGAAGGGGCAACTTCCTCTTTCAAGCCGAAGATAAGACAACGACAGCACTAGAAGTAAAGTGGGCGGAATGTTGTAGAATCATTAATGAATGGCCCTCACAGAACAAATCAGGTGGCTTATTAGATGTGAGACAGGAAAAGGCTGAAGATGTTTTTGATTACTTTAACTGTATCCAGACCATGGCAGAGACAGTGGGAGTAGATGTGACTGATCGCACCAATATCACTGCCATTGGCTGCAAGACCGCAATTGTGATTGCACTTAAAGAATCAACAAGAAAACGGTTAATGGCAACAAAGCCAGAGTGGCGCGGTTATGATTGGGCTTTGCTGAGAGAAGTGTGCAGTAGCATTGAAATGCAGGATGATGATAAGCAGAACAGGAAGGTGAATGGTTTTGTGGCTCGAGAAAATGGTCAATGAGGTTTTCAAAGAGAAACTAGGAAATGCTTTAATTGTAATAAGAATGGGCATCTTGCCAGAAATTGCAGACAGCCTGATCGTCGCAAGCAGAAAATTGAAGATGATTCTGATAAGTGACTAGTAGAACACCACAAACTTTCTGAATGTACTAGTGCTAATCTGTGTATCTCTAAATCAGATGGAAGGGATGCATATGTAGCATTACGTTTCCCTAATTTGTCAAATCAAGAAATGTCATGTTTAGTGCACTCTGGCTCTGCTCGGACTATAATTCAAAAGCCTCGCCTACCAAAGGACATTCCACTTACGTCTGGGCCACTAGCAATAGGAGTGGGAGGAAAGTCCACTCCCCTCAAAGAAACGCCCCCATACAAATAGGAATAGGAAACCATAATATGTTTCATAAGCTGCTCGTCTCTGATACTGTACCATGTAATCTCCTGGGACGAGACCTATTAAGTAGCTTGCATACAGTATACACACAACGGAGTAGAAGTACATGTTGAAAACTTAAATGAGGAAGTTGTGTGTGGCTTAACAGCAATGACAACATCAGAAGAAGAGATTGAAGGCAATATTCCACCTGACATTGTTGCTCAAATACCTGATACTCTCAGGGCAAAAGGTAAATATGATGTGGGGCTTCTACAAGTCCCTCCAGTAAAGTCAAAATAAAAGCAGGAGCCCAAATCCCACGCTTACCACAATATCCATTATCAGTAGAACTCACCGGAGTGCGGATACAAATAAAGGAACTGCTTGAAGCAGGTGCCATTAAGAAGACAGAGAGTCGAGCACAAACACCAGTATTCCCAGTAAAGAAAAGGGTTAAGAAAGGAGAAAAGTCAGTATATCGGATGGTACATGATTTAAGTTCCAGCAATCAGATTATTGAAGAAGACACTCCTGTTGTCCCAAATCCCAGTACTTTGCTTAATGATATACCCACAGGAACAAAGGTGTACACTGTAATAGATCTGGCTAATGCTTTCTTTAGTGTTGCCCTGGATGAAAAAAGTCAAGAACTCTTTGCTTTCCGGTTTGAGGGAGAAATGTACACCTGGACAAGAGTTCCACAAGGAATGGTTTCTTCTCCAGGTGAATTCTCAAAGGCCATGATGATAATCCTAAATGGATGGCAACCAATCAATAAAAGCACAGTGCTTAAGGTGTACATTGATGACATTTTGCTATGTGCAGATACAAAGGAACACTGTGAGCAAGACTCTCTCTGTTGAAATACCTCAATGAATAGAACTGCAGGGTGTCAAAGGAAAAGGTACAATGGTGCAGGCCTCATGTGAAATTCCTTGGCCACTGTCTAGGCCCTGGAACCAAGCACATTGATATTGAAAGAAAAAGGACAATAACTAAAATGCCTCAGCCAAAGAATCACAAGCAGCTTAGAGAATTCATTGGAATGGTGTCATATGTGAGACAATGGGTGCCAGATGCCAATACCAAATTGAGACCATTGTATACTGCCCTAACTATACCCTGTGAATGGACAAAAGAATTGGAGGATGTCTTCAATCAGTTGAAAGCTGATATTCAGGTCGCACCTGCCCTCAAATTGCCTGACCAGCACAAGCCATTCCAACTGTATTGCTCTGTCAAGGGAGCCACAGGAAATGGAGTCCTTACACAGAGGTCACCATCAGGAACACACATAGTAGCTTATGAAAGCGTACATCTGGATCCAATCCTTCAAGGAGCACCAACTTGTGTAAGAGCAGTTGCAGCCGCTGCACTGCTAGTTGAGAAGGTTGCTATTGTAAGGATGAATCAGCCCCTGACAGTCTACACAACACATGCAGCAAAAGAAATCTTGGAAAGAGCAAGGACCAAACATTTGTCATTAGCAAGACTCAGCAAGTATGAAGCAATCCTTCTTGAATCAGGGGAAATAGAAGTGAAAAGATGTACTACAATCAATCCTGCCAACTTTCTCCCAGAAAGGGAAGAAGACCTTGAAGAGGAGGGTGACCATAACTGTTTGGAACTAATGGAAGAAGAAATGCAGCAAATCTCCCCAGTAAAGGACACTCCTCTTAAAAATCCTGATCTGATCCTGTTTGTAGATGGTTTACGCCTGTACAAGGATGGAGTCCCAAGAACGGCACCGCTAGGTATATCCTGCAGCCAGGGCCGTAGATCATTTTTTGTCTCTGCTCCTCTCCTCCCTGTGAGTTACTTGACTCGCCGCTGCCCGCCAACAATCAAGGGCCCACGATTCAAAGTAAGTCACTCAGGAACGAGCGCAGGTCAGCATTCAGCCCATGACCGGGCCGTGGGCCAAAAAGGCACAGGCAAAGGGCCAGATATGGCATGCGGGCCATAAAATGCCCAGGTCTGCCCTATAGGAACACTGGGGGTGATAGATGAGTTTGAATATTTGATTCCCCAGACAGTCCTCATCGGCTGTGTTCTGCTGCAGACTTCTGAAGTATATCACGCCCAGTGTTCCTATAGGGCAGACCTGGGCATGTGCTGCTATGAGAGCCATAAACTGTACGTTATTACTGAAAGGAGGGAACCCCCCAACACCACCACCATGGGGAGAATCTAAACCTTTTTAATGTTCCTGTTTGAAAAAAAATAAAAATATATATATATAACTGGCGGCACACTGCAGAACACCAGCAGCTATAGAGGAACAATAGTACATTAAACAGCCTGTATAATGTACTATTGCTGGGATTTGGTGTTCCTCTATAACTGGTCAGTGGTATTCTGTATTGTGTCGTATAATCATTATACAGTGCAATGCACAATACCACCAGCTATAGAGGACTACAAATCCCAGCAATAATAAATTATACAGCGCAATGCAGAATAACGCCAGCTACAGAGGACTACAAATCCTAGCAATAGTACATTATGGTATAATGTACTATTTCTGAAATGTGTTGTATTCCTCTAAAGCTGGTGGCATTCTGCTGTATAATGTACTATATTGCACACCACACCGCTCCAAGCTTGCTCCTGTGATGGACTACAATCTCAATACAAACTAGTAGTCCATCACTGGAGCTTTTTTTTAAAAATCAGATTAACCGATCAGGTTGCCTGGTGGGCTGTACGGAGTTTCAGGTGGGCTGTACGGAGTTTCAGGTGGGCTGGGGGAGTCTCAGGTAGCCTGTGGGGGTCTCAGGTGGGCTGGTGCGGTTTCAAGTCTGGCTCTGCGGATTATTATGACTTTTTATCAGTTTTTTTTAATATATTTATTTCTTTTACTTGATTTCACTTAACGTTATTGCTATCACACAGGGGTTAACAAGTTCTTGTGTGATAGCATTCGGAGGGGATCTGCCCTCCAGTACAGACTGTGGACTCTGGGCTTAGAACGAACTGGACTTTGGACTTAGAATGCACTACACTCAGGCCCGGTGCAGGCCTACGCGATCCGGGAACGCGAGTCCTGGGATCGCACGGTCCTGCACAATGCAGGCCGCGATTTCTGTGCGGCCCCATTGATTTCAATGGGGTGACATTCGCACAGCAATCGCAGAAAAAAGGTAAACAAAGCGCAGCTGTTTTAGCGCAATCTGCACAGTGGGACTGGGGGGCAATTAGAAAATAATGGCACACCTACAGCGCGATCGGTGCACACCTAGGCGACTACTGACCGGGCGGAATCGTGCACAATTGACGTGCGGTGATGTGTCGTCTAGGTGTGCACAGACCCTTAGGAACACACTAGACTTGGGGCATAGGAAAGCACTAGACTCTGGAATTTGCAACACAGTGGACTTTGGACTAACCACAGATAATACAAACCCCCCTCCTCTGCTACCTGGTTGCCTGCTCTGCCTTTATGCAGCCTTCTGGTCTTGGTAGGACAGCCTGCCCCATGCAGTGCCCGCACTGAGGCTTGTAAGAATAATCCAGGGCCAGGCAGGCATATGTACGTCTGAAGGGATGCCGGGCATGTCCTGTTTGATAAAATATCTGAATCAGTGAACAGCTTTCCTCCAGCCGTCACCAATGTTTTATCAAACAGGACATCCCCGGCCTCCCTTTAGACAGCCAAGCCCATCTGTGGATGTTCTTCAGACGGCAGCTCGGGAGCACATTCCCCCCTCTGCCCCCTCTCGCTTCACCACTGCCAGGACCCTCGAGGGGGGGGGGGGTTTCCCTCCTCGAAATTCGAAAGGGGAAAAGGTTTTATTTATATATTTATCACAGTAATTTTCGGTGATAATCATTATTTCCCGATAACCCTTACAATTACCTTTTACACATAACATTTTACCCCTCCCTTTAATGATTCAAACCCCTTCAAATATTTTTTACAGTTACATAAAACCTAAAGTCGTGATTGAATATTGCTTAATTATCCATTTTGAACTACACAAATAAAACACATTTTATCATGCTACTGGGTTAATCCCATCTGTGACGGGTCCCAGTACTCAGGATGAGTATGTCCGCTGCTTTATTCTTCCTTGCTCAGGAGATATTGCAACCCTCTGATGTTTAGCTCCCAGTTTCCCCAGTCACTAGTCGAGACCCGAGTGTAGGGTGAAACAAACTCTGATTTATTGAGAAACTGTGCAACCTTTTATACAGAAAGTGATGAGATCAGAATATAATCCCATCAAATCCACCCTGCCCTCCCCAGACATTCGGTCTGCACAGACATAGCAGGAGACTGGCCAGAATGTCATTGTCCTGAGCTCCTTCAGAGTACAAAGGGAGATAACGAGGGGGTGTTAGTTTGGGTGGTGACAGTCTTCTCATAAACAAGTTACACAGTATAACACACTTAAACATAACCCAACACCAATACACATTCATAACCCATAAACTGATGACCATGTGGTCACACCACCCATGTTCATTAATCACAATTTACCAAAAATTACTTCTTTCTCAAACGTTTTTCAGTCATGGTGCCCTTTAAAAGTGGGAAAAATCTTGGGGCACCCCAGTCTAAAAATGTTTAAAAAAATGTAAATATAGAAATGTAAAAAAAATGATGTGTGGCCCCTTCAAAATCCGGGGATCTCAAGTCTCCCTGATGTTCAGGGAGTCTCCCTCTATTAGATAGCGGCTCCCTGACGTCCGCGAGAGAGGCATTTTCTCCCTGAAAGGTTTACTCTGAGTATAAACCTTTCCGGTAAGCTATCAGTGGGTAAGGTTTCAGAGTGAGGCTTGCCTCCTGGAGGAAGGTCATGTGATCTCTAGAGTAGCCTCAGAATGCATCAAAAGTCCCCCCTTCACTTCACATCAAGAACCCTCTTCACTTTAGGAGCCCTTATGACTGAGAAGCCCCCCTTTACATCAGGAGCCCCCCTTTCACATCAGAGTTCCCCCTTCACATTAATGCACTATGGAAAAGCATGATGCTGTGCTAAAATTTCAAGGCATCCCTGAGGGAGCCAAAAGGCACCCCAATGTTCCATGGCACAGTGGTTGAGAAAGGCTGATTTAGAGTCTTATCCCCCACAGCCTGTGCCTTTACATCGCACAGCCTTTATTTATGGGACTCTTAGAATAGGGATGGCTCTTTGGCCCCTAGAATCCTAGAATCTCTGCCCGATGGGGGGATTCCTTTTGTCCCCATAGGGCAACACTTCTCGTACCTATGATCTTGGCTGTGGATGGTAAGAAACATTCTTAAGAATGGAAAGGATGGTAACAAACTTCTTAAGAAAGTTAGCTTGTTGATTGTAGGGGAAATAATGTAGAAATGGGGAATAAGGTAGCTTTCCTTCAGATGAGTGGAGACACAAGCAAATCTAACATTTCCTCCACTCCCAAGCTAACTTTATATGACACTTGATCACTCACTCCATTTAAATCACTGTGTGCCTTATATAGCTCACTCCAAATGCAGGGCACAAGGGCTGTCTCAGAACCCAGAGCAGAACCTCTTTTAGTACACATATATAAAATACGTTGTATGATGGAACTGTACCACAATGCTCCAGATGGATGATAGAGATGGAATAGTGGTAATTTTCCTGCATGTACTATATGGGGGTGAGCTATTACATGCAGTTGATTCTGATGGAAACAGAATCCATGTCGGCAAAGACAGATGTATACTTAGACCTGGTTCACACCTGGGCGTTTTTCAGTGCGTTCCTACACGCTGTAAAACGCTCAACATGTGAAAACCAATGATTGCCTATGGGCATGGTTCCCACCTGGGCGTTTTACAGTGCATAGGAACGCGCTGCAAAACGCCCTGCGCCCAAAGAAGTACAGGAGCTTCTTTGGGGCGTTTTGCCGCGCGTTGCCATTGGTATTCCCGAGTGTGGATCGGGGTTAACAAAGCGGTAACCCCGAGCCACACTCGGGAATACAGCGTACAGGTCTTACCTTGTCCGCGATCCCCGCTGTGTCTTCGGCGGCTGCAGACTTCCGGGTATTGCGAGCAGCTGCGTCGCAGGGGGGCGGAGCCGGCAGGAAGTTTAAAAGTGAAACTAAAAAAAAGAGAAAATAAAAGGGAAAAAAACTGAAAAAAAATCACACCGCCAGTGAAACGCGTGTTTCACTGAACAAAAAAACAAGCTGAAAAACGAGCATAAAAAAACGCTTAGGTGTGAACCCAGCGTAACAATTGCTGGACAGCAGTAAACAAACAAACAAACAAACTAAACAGAGAGCACAAACCAGCCAAACTCTACCACATAAATCAACCACTTTTCTTGTAACATATCAGTTCCTGTTTAAGAATACACTTATTGTTTACCAAAGTTTATTAACTCCTCCCATGCTACTAAAAAGTGTTTAGAAAGTTTTGGAGAATGCATTGCAAACTATATATGAACACACAGTAAATGCTCACCAAATGCATGTGATCGTGTTTGAAAAACACTGTGCAAGGCTTTAATCACCAATAAACTTTTCTATGGTTTATTGAGAAACAATGTTGACAGAAGATCAACCAGAAGCAAGTGGGTTATGCTGCCACATATCGGAGCAGGGCACCAGGTGCACAAAAAACAACATGGTTCTGTTCTGGTAGCTTAGCCCACAACAGATTTGTGTGTGGCTTCCAAGGAGTGAGGACGTGTTTTTTCCAGTTTTTGACAGAACCTTGGCTATGAAGAAGCTGACTGGCAGACATGCTGGATTCCTGCATGCCTATAGTACCTCCTTTCAGGCAAAAAGTGCATTTGTATCTTGATACATGGATCAGATTTCATTGTGACAGTTCTGCTCTCTGTCTGCCGTGGCAGGCCTATTATGTGAATATGTACACAAAATTAATTAATGACAGGATAAAAATCCCTCCTTTTTCGGCTGCAGAACCCTGTGCCCACCGGTCGGAACTACCAGGGTCGCAGCGGTCGCAATAGCGACTGGGCCCTGGCGTTTTGCCACTTGGGGGGGCCCAGCGAGGAAGAAGCATGTACGGGTCGCTGTGCGGCGAGATGAAGAGGCTGTCACCAGTCCCGCAGAATGTGCTGCAGGCATCGCCGGGCAGCACATTCTGCTGTGTGAGGACCCTCTCCTCTTAACCCCACCCACTGGCCGCCGAGATGAGAAAAAGGGCCCTGCAGGAGAGGAAAGGTAAGTCTGGAGTGGGAAGGGGGGTGCGGGGAAGTGTGGGGGGGGGATGCTGGTGATATCCTGTAGTGCAGATTTTTATTATAATGTATTGCTGGAACTTGTAGTCCCGCATAGCTGGTGGTATTCTGCATTGCTGTATGACGATTATACGGCAATGCAGAATAGCACCAACTATGTAGGACTACAAGTCCCAGCAATGCATTATAGTGGTGGGGGGGATGCTGGTGGTATTCTGCATAGCTGACTTTTATTATAATGTATTGCTGGGACTTGTAGTCCCGCATAGCTGGTGGTATTCTGCATTGTTGTATGATGATTATACAGCAATGCAGAATAGCTTCAACTATGTAGGACTACAAGTCCCAGCAATGCATTATATTTTTAAGTAGGCATACACCACTGCCAATACTTGGCATGTTCACGGATACTCATACTCGTGATGATGCCCTAACACTAAACAGAGATACCGGTGTTCTGTCGAGAACGCCAACGTAGTCGAATTTGCCGACCTTAGCATCTTGCGCACAGACCAGTATTATCGAAGAAACCGGGATTCATTCACAAAGTATTTCGTTTAAAACGTTAATTGTGACCGTTAATAATATTCCATCCATCATTTACTGCCATGGACGGCATATTATTAACGGTCACAATTAACCATTACAAACGAATACTTTGTAAATAAATGCCGGTTTCCTTGTTAATCCTGTCTGTACGTAAACGCAGATACTGGGTCAGCGTTCGACAGAACACCGGCACTTGAAACAAGCGGCTGCTTGAGGTCCCACACTTGCTGGGGACCTCAGCAGCCTTCCTGTTAACCATGCGGTGCCATGACGGTTCTGGGGGGCCTTCATGGTTTCTTGCACCAGGGCACTGAAGGTTCTAGTTACGCCTCTGCCTGTGCCCCTTTAATCTTAGAGGTTTTTTCTATGTTGGCTCCAGCTCTGTAAATTACATTGTTGTTATGGCTGGTTCTGCCTCCCCCTCTCTTCACAGTGTCTGTCAACAGTGATTCCAGCATTTAAGCTTTATATTTATGCCTGCTCTACATACACGTTCCCTCATTCAAATCAGTTGTGCTGGCTATTTTTATTATTGTTTGGCTGCAGTACCATGTTCCCAAGACATTGTAATGCCCATTTTATGGGACTCTATTCTTCTGTACTGTACGAGCCCGATTGCTCATCAGGAAGCATCCTACACCTCTCTGTTGTCATCATAAACCTCTGAGGGAAAAGTCTTGGACACTACCGAACCAGATATTCTGGTAGATTTGGACACGGATTCCTAGAAATCACTGACAGAAGGTAAGGTTTGGGAGGTTTCCTTCCTGCCAAGAAGGAGGTGGTCTCCGCTCTAATATGTACTGTTTGCAAAATTTTAAAAAATGTCTAATAGAACCGAGTTGACCATCTACTAGTTCTGTTAATCCTTTCGCTGCCAAGCCCTGTATTGAGTTAATAACAAATATTTGCAAATTTTAAATTGTGCCTTTTTGCGAAAAGGTAAAAAAATTAAGGAACGCAAAACTGTATAAGCGACTTATGTTAAAAATCATTTTTGCACTGTGTTGGTGTTTGTGTTGTGATAAAATGATACAGGCATACCTTTAATTACAACACAAGGTATCACAACGCATGGCAATGCGTCACAAAGCTTTACCATGCGCTGCCACAGTGGGGAGGGTTGTGCTTTTTTTTATTAGTTAATTTTTCTTTTTACACATTTTATATTTCTTTTTTAATCATTTTATTTATGTTTTAATATATTTGTTTTTGTTTTTTTACTGTTGGGGGGGCTTCGGGGAAATATTAGGGGCCTAGACAGACCCCTGACATTTCCCTTTTGAATTAGAAAAAGAAATTAAGGACACAGAGTCCTCAATTTCTTTTTCTGTAGCCTCAGCACTCAATGAATGGAAAGCACTCAGTACAGAGGCTTCCCATTCATTCAGAAACTGGTGATAGTAATTTTTTTTACTATCACCAGTTTCTGAATGGGGAAAAGCCTCTGTAGTGAGTGCTTCTCCCCATTGAGAAATTCATGAATGAACAGGAAGTGATGTAAATCACATCCTGTTTGTAAATAACTGGGGACACATAGTACTATGTGTCCCCAGTTATGAATGAACACTGGAGTGATCGGACGATCACTCCAGTGTTTGCTCTGCACAGAGGATCTGTACATATCACTGATATTTACCGATCCTCCGCACGGCCATGCACAGAGTCGCTGTCATCTCGAAACTGACAGGTTGACAGCGGCTCCAATCTCCTCACCACTCGGCCATCCTGAGAGCTGCAGCTTCTCTCCTCCTCCCCGCCAGCCGCCATTCGATCCTCCGCCCACCTGCCGGCCATTTCTCCTTGGATCCCCACTGCCTCAGCCCATACAAGCTGGGGAAAGCAGAGGGGATCCACGGAGACACAGATCCCTGTGAGGCTGCAGATGACGGCGGCAGCGGTGCCGGTGGGGGGGGGGGGCGCCCGTAATTTTTGTTAATAGCCGTCATCAGCGGCTTGTGAGCCGCTGATGACAGCTATTAATTTAAAGGGGACTGTCCAGGGAACAGTTCTGCTATAAGTTTACGGTGGCTAAAGCGACCATGAGCTTATAGCAGAACTGTAAATGCCACCTCTATAAGGCATACTGAGCTGGAGTTTCAGGAACAGTTTTGTTCAGCCGTGTTTGTCCTGCACAGAGGATTGGTACATATCAATGATATGTACCGATCCTCTGCCGCTTGGCCACGCACACAAGGGGGCTCAGCTTCTCCTCTGGATCCCCCGTGCTCTCCCGGGCAGAGGCAGTGAGGGATCCGAGGAGAAGTGAAAGAAGCACTTCAGCCGTGGGGGTGGCGGAGGACGGAGCCCCTGTCACAGAACTATGGCCGAGCGGTGAGGGGAGAGAGCGTCGCCGGCTGTCTCTCCTCACCGTTTGGCCTTAGTTCTGTGAAAGCGGCTCCTTCCTACGCCCATCGCCCCCACCCACACCACCAGCTGCAGCGGTTCCTTCACTTCTTCTCGGATCCCCGCTGCATACAGATGGGCAGAGCAGCGGGGATCCAGAAAAGCCCCAATGCGGGAGGAGAGGGCATTGCAATCTACCAGTGATCGCTACGCGATCGACTGGTAGATCGCAATCGACCTTATGGGCACCCCTGCTCTACAGCATGAGATGTGTGGTCACAGATTCTTGAAAACTTGAACTTTTAGAGGTTTTGTGGTTAATTGTCAATTTGTATGTGTTTATATTGTTAATTCAAGATAAAAGTGTTTAACATAATGGGGGGAATTTATCAAAGCAATTGCGAGTGTTTGAACTTGCAAGGAAAATATTTGCACCAGATTTATCAAGTCAGTGTAATGTTGTTGATAAATGAGGTTTAATAGACTCCAAGAAAGAACACTTCTAACTTTAGGCAAAAAGCGTAACTGTCGCATCTTGAAGAAGTGGTCATGGGGACTTCTTAAGTTGTGAGTGTTTTCTTAGGTGATGCTCCAGTTTCAGACAGCTCAGAACAAGTTCAGATGAAAACACGTGCAAAAAAGGTGCAAAAAACATGTAGTTGAAAAAGTAGTGCAAGCTCTGAAGAAAACAGCTGCAAAACAGGTGCAAAAAACATGCAGTTGAAAAAGTAGTGCAAGCTCTGAAGAAAACAGGTGCAAAACACGTGCAGTTGGAAAAGTAGTGCAAGCTCTGAAGAAAACAGGGGCACATGCTGAAAGACAGATTTGCACATACATTTTTTTATCTAAGAGGCTAAAACTGTCGCAAGGGCTTTGATAAATTCCCCCCAATGTATATTTACATCTTTCCTTACAGTAAATCAATGCTTTTGAATTCACTTGCACTTTTCTGTAAACAGTGTATATGATCAATTATTGAAAAAAACATTCTTCGTACTTTCAGAATATTCTGCAAGCTTCAGCTACTGAATATTTTAGATACTTACAACTTAGACACTGGGTCTCCTCGGTGTTGCCCAGGGACTCATCTTGACTGGAATTGACTACTTTTGAAAATATTTGAGAATATTAAATTGCCCTAATACTCCTAAACTTATTTCATTACTCTATTCTCATTTGAATAGACTACCAACCCCAGGTAGTCATAAATATAAATACCCTGTTTCCCTGAAAATAAGACAGTGTCTTATATTTTTTTTTCTAAAAATGTCTTACCTGGCTGCAGCTGTCTGCTCTGCCGTCCAGGGAGCCACAGACAGGTGGGCGGGCGGGGGCGTGCCTGGCGGGGGGG
>NW_017308401.1:30712-62576 GCF_000935625.1 Nanorana parkeri | reverse complement strand
TGTGCGTGCGGGAGGGGGGGGGGTGGGAGCTGCGGCTAGCACTATCTTCAGGGATTTCTGTAATATGAGATCTACCACCAAACTAGGTCTTATTTTCGGGCTAGGTCTTATATTACAGAAATCCCTGAAGATAGTGCTAGGTCTTATTTTCGGGGTAGGTCTTACTTTCGGGGAAACACGGTATGTACAGAAATGGGAAATGGATTTGGGTTCAATCAAGCAACCAAGTCAATGGAATCAAATTTGGAGTTCAGTAGCTATTAGCTCTATTAATATAATTTCATTGGAAACTGCATTTAAATCTCTGACCAGATGGTATTTGGTGCCCTCCAGGCTGAGCCACCTCCACTCGTTGCACTCTGACCTCTGTTTTCGAGGATGTGCATTAAAGGGAGATGTTGTCCATATTTGGTGGACATGCCCAAAATTAGATAGATTTTGGGCCAAAGTTTTTCAACTAATTTATGATCTTCTTTCAGTTAACATTGAGAGAGATCCTTGGCTGCCCCTATTACATTTTAAACCGCCCTCTATAACAAACTTACAGCATAAACTGGTAGTATATGTTATGCTGGCGGCTAAACAGACTATCGCCTGTGCTTGGAAGAAGCCATCCGTCCCCTTTAGGGAGGTTAAAAGAAAAATGGATTCTTTCTTTCTTAATGAAAAATTAACTAGTATCTTGCTGGACACTAACAAAAAATTTGGGAGGATATGGCAACCCTGGATCGCCTATGTGCATCCATTACTTTCTGTAGAAAGCGTGACACTCCTGTAAGGGTTATATTATTTTGAACTGTGAATGTCAATTAGATTGGATGTGAATGTTAACGATAATTTTTTATAACCTAAATCTTGGTGTCTTTTTTTCCCCCCTTTTATGTTGTCCTTGTGATTTAATGTAATAATGTTTAGAAAGTTTGTGTTTTTCCTTGTGGGCTATTAGGGTCAATGTTTTTTTTTTGTATGTAAATGTCTTTTGTGGTACTGAAATTCATTAAAAAAATTGAAATGGAAAAAAGCATTCTTACCCCGGCGGTGTCATATATGTCATACTACTGTATATTATATTCTAGTATTGAGGAAAGTTTATTCTTAGCTGCCCAATTTAATTTTTAAGCCATCAGATGTACGTAGAAAAATCCGTAAAAAGTGCTGTTCTGTAGTTTGCTTCAGGAAGAGTAGGAAACTATAGTATTTTGTGTGGAAGTATCTACAGGCTCCAGAGAGGATGACAACAGGAGACAGTGAAACATCTACTAAGGGAACTAACAAGCTGATCCATTTAAACTGTATGTAAGCCCTAATAATGAACTTTTCTTATTTGCTCTCTTTTAGTCTGCTGAATATACTAATATGTAAGCAGAATTCAGAGCCATGTAAAAAATGAAGGAAGGAGCATACCAAATTTCTGGCACATCAGTATTTATTTTTCTGCACTTGCAGCATGTTTAAAGGGATAAAACAGGAGGAAATATGCATGCATTTCAGAGATGTACTAAATATGTTTTTTTTTTATTTCACTTTGACATACAGTATGCTTTAATGGTTAATTAAATGGTTCCAGGGCAAACAGTGAATTTGCATTTTAACTTATTTGCTACTACATCAGTCCTACAGTAAAAATCGTATAGATTTCAAAATGGGATGTTAATTTAATTGAATAAAATGAAACACGCAAAACTCCAAACAGACATCTAAGATATAACTCTGCACACTCTAGCCTAAATATGAGTATTTCTATTCATCCAATCTTGTGCTTAACAACATGTCCTTGCTAAACTGTAGCCATAAAGTCTTACCACTATCTGCTTAGTATGAAAATAAAGAAATGTGTGCTGTGGGAAAACTCACTCCTCAAATAAATAATTGCCAGCTGCCGTGCTTAGTGTGTGCAAACACTCAGAAATGTGAACATATAGTGCACTGCGCTATACCCTAAAATGATCCATAAACAAAATGTGATAAAACTAGGTGTCAGTGCAATGTTCACATTTCCTTGCTGCATTTAACATATACATCCCATATCTAAAATCTGCTCAATAACGATATATAAATATAAATACTAATACAAAATTTAAAATAAGAGGGCATTTATATGTTACTCAAAAAATAATTTAAGTCAAACTCAATATTAAGACCTTATATATTATACTGTATAGCGTTATTGAGCAGATTTTTAGTTTTCTGATGCCTATGTTAAATTCAGCCAAGGAAATGTAATTGAAGAGAGACATCTAGTGGGTAAAAAGTGGAAATGCATTCAGATAGATTGGAGATGGATGGGTACGTATAATGGATGCACACTGTCTTCAGCAGAGCCACTGCCTTTTGAAAAAGTCTATGTGACTAAATGCGTTAAGGCAGGGCTTGCCAGCGCCATCATGCATGCGGAAGAAGGAGAATTGATTGTATGCCAGCTTTTTAACACTGAAATGTGAGTAGATTGCTTTTTAATGAAGAAATGTGTTTTACTTTTACTATGAGCGGTTTATTTTGTTACATGCTCATGATTCACTAAATGATTTGCCTGGGAAACGAGGGCGAATAAAGGAGAAGTGGATTAAAGTGAATTACACATGTCGGATTGACCGGGATAGCAGGGAATAAGCGTTTTTGACTCCTGCCTCTGAGTGTTATGAAAATATGAATGTCTTTTGGAGTGTTCATATTCACAGAAGGACTATCACTGCTTATTTAATAATTGGATGGACACCATCTTATTATCATTAGATGGGATATTGTTACTAATCCACACAGTTTATTGAGCAGTAATTGTTTCAATTACTAGGCAATTAGCATTAAATAGGCTTGGCATTTTCTTATTTACACAAATAACTGGAGGAATTTTTTTCTGGCCACATACACCGATCAGCCATAACATGACCACTGACAGGTAAAGTGAATAACATTGATTATCTGGTTTTAAGAAAAATGAGGGTGATTTCAACTAATAATAATGATAATAATAAATAATACGGATTATTATTTATTAATATTCATATTTATCAACACCCACTTTTTTCTGTTCGAGAGGGGTAGGTCAGCAAAGAAGCACAAACCATAAACTGTAGATTTAAAAGAATATATTGTAACAGGAATTTAAACATACATAGCTTGATTATTGATAAAGAAAATATTACAGTAATACCAAAAACAAATCATATCAAAGATTACTAACACAGGAACACTGGCATTGAAATAACAAACCAACAATATTAAAATAACAATACTAAAGCTGGGAAGACACCAACCCAATACCTCTGCAACATATAAAATATGATAAACTGGTTGGCATAACGTGTCAATTGAATGTACGGCTATTACCCATCCCGTAAGATTTACACTTAAAAATGGCTTCCTCCCAATATGGCTTCCTCTAAGATGGCCTCCTCTCTCCCTCTGATGGCCTCCCTCCAAAATGCCTCTGCCTCTTTCTTTTAACTAAGCCAATTCACTATCATTAGAAATCCCTGATTGGTCCACAAAACCTAATCAGAGCTGTCTCACTATAGTGATTGGATGGCAGCTTAAGTCTCTTTGATCTAATAACACCTAGATTGTCTATAACCTGGCTGGCTCCATCTTGTCTGAGAAGAGTATATATGCATATTATCTGGTGTTAATTTCCTAAGCCAATGGATACTCCCAAAATACCACTTGGTATAAAACCAGTTGTACATTTTAGCATATCAAGCCCATTGATCTTAAAGAGATAACACCTCACATATACTAAAAGGTTGAGATCTGCATGGCATATTAGCATGCTAATGAACGAATTCCTTTTATTTACACTTGTCTCAGAGAAGCCCAATTTCCAATTCTATTCACATCTGGGTGGCAACCATACATCCTTTGTCAAGTTACACCTTTTAAGAATCCTCCACAATATACACATTAAATTAATTTCATTTTAATATGAGCCTTGGGATTTCTTACATGGTTACAATGGCACCTGAAAGTGGGTGGGATATATTAGGCAGCATGCAAAACATTTTGCCCCTGAAGTTGTTGTGTTGTCAGCAGAAAAAAATGTAAGGATGTATTTGACTTTGACAAGTGCCAAATTGTAATAGCTAGATAACTGGGTCAGAGCAAGTCCAAAACTACAGTTCTTGTGGAATGTTCCCAGTCTGCACTGGTCAGTACCTACCAAAAGTAGTCAGAGGAAAACCAGTGGACCGGCAACAGGGTCATGTTTGGCCAATGCTCACTGATGCACCTAGGGAGCAAAGGTTTGCCCGTGTAGTCTGATCCAATAAAAGAGCTACTGTAGCTCAAAATGCTGAAAAGGCCAATGCTGGATCCGATAGAAAGGTGTCTGAGCACATAGTGCATTGCAGCTTGCTGCGTATGGGCCTGCGTAGCTTCACACCGGTAAGGGTGCCCATGCTGACCCCTGTCCACCACCAAAAGCACCTACATGAGCATCAGAACTGGACTACAGAGCAGTGGAAGAAGGTGGCCTGGTCTGATGAATCATGTTTTCTTTAACATCATATGTTTGGCCGGGTGCCTGTTTGTCGCTTTCCTCGGGCAAAGATGGCACCAGGATGCGCTATGGGAAGAAGGCAAGCCAGCGGAGGCAGTGTAATGCTTTGGGCAATGTTCTGCTGGGAAACCTTGGGTCCTGCCATTTATGTGGATGTTGAGGCATTGACTTGGCCCCCAAATTCTCCAGCTCTCAGTCTAATCGAGAATCTGTGGGATGTGCTGGAAAAACGAGCCCGATCCATGGAGGCCCCACCTTGCAACTTACAGGACTTAAAAGGATCTGCTACTGATGGCTTGGTGTCAGATACCATAGCATACATTCAGTGGTCTGGTGGAGTCCATGCCTCAATGGGTCAGGGCTGTTTTTAAATATGATTCATTAAATATATAATTAATATTATTAATTAAAATAACGTGTGCAGGAAGGAAAACAATACCAAGCAGACTTCTCTCCTGGACTCCGCTCACCAAATGCTTTTGTCTGGGGGAGTCCGATTGGCCGCATGCTTGAATCCACGTCCTGAGCAGAATTTTTAATCTCGCTGTGCTTAGCTACGTGAGCTCTCTCCTTGCTGAGTGCGCTAGAGGATATTGATAGAGAGCACGCAAAGGTCCACATGCTGCTCTTCCCGTTGCAGTGTGTCACAGGCTTTAGAAAGTTAAGGTAGTATCTCAAAATGCAAATTAATTAAATGCTCCGGAGAAATGGACAGCAATATTGGGGGAACCTAAAAGGCAAAAAGCAGCTATTGCATTAAATAACCCCATAAGGACCCTTTTGCTGCCAAGGCCTTTTTTTTTTTTGTTGCACACATGAAGTAATCCACATTTTAGGCCTGAAAATTACTTCACACCCCCAAATTATTACAGATTTTCTGAAAGCCAACACAGTAAAATATGAATTCTGTTTGCTAGAAATATAAAAGCTGAGTAAATAGATACCCAACGTGCCCAGGTTAAAAATTGTGTGCATCCGAGAAACAACAAAATTCAGTACCCCATAAGTTCCAGAGACAACACTTTAAAACCCCCATACAGGTCATTAGTTTGGAGATATGCATACATATTGGCCCTAGAGTTATTGTTCTCACTCTGGCGTCTGCCGCGATACCCAACATGTGCAGCGCCATGGACTTTTTCGTACTGTCAGAACTATTTGGGGCTGAAAGGAATTAAACTATAAGGCCTATACCTATTATTCTACATATTGTAACATGGGCATCCTGGAAGCCATTTTTGTGCTGTCTATTCTATCAATATATAAGGTGAATTTGACTTCATGGTTTCTGGACAAAGACTCTAACATCAGCGATTCTGAGAGCCTTACCACATAGATTCCCAGGTTGTAAATTGTGGGGGTATCAGACAACAACAGGGGAGATAAGGACTGGTGCCATGGTGCCAGACTGTATTAGAATGAGATTGATGGAACTGCCATGTCTCAAACTTAAAGACAAAAGAGACTATGATTTTTTTTCTTTTCTCATTACTGCAAAAAGAGCTCATTATAAAAAGGTCCCTTATATACAGTATTATTATTTGAAAGAAATTGTATTAGCAATAATTTCAATTGTATCATTAGTATTGCATGAAGCATCTACATACTTAATTGAATAATTTTATATATTTTTTCAATATATATATCCTTACAATATTCAACCTATATTCCTTATATATTATTTGGTTGTACTCATTGAAACATATTAGTATATATTATTAATATGGTGTTTTTTTTTTTAAGTACAAATAATTATGTGGGGTATAGCGTTATTTTGTATCAGAATGAGTAACCACTGTGTCTTAGTACAAATTACTTAATTCTCAAGGTATTTGGAAGAAAATGTAATTGCTGTTGTTCAGACTTTCTCAAAGCTGTATATCTCTTAAAGAGACAGTAAGTCGGACAAGTGCTGTCACAGAACAGACCGCCCTGTTAAATGTATGGTTTTGTTCAAGGCTTAAGTAATCTCAAGGAATAATATTGGAATTTTAAGGAAAAGTCAAAAAATATTTCGAGTCCAATATTTAGGTAACTGCAGGGATAGTTTTTAGAAAAGTGACACCTTTCTGACGTCATCATTAGGTTAAAGATAAGCCATCTCCGCCCACATTTTTGGGTGATAAAAGTTAGGAGAATGTTAAGAGTGGGAGAACAGAGAGACTGAAAGAAAGGAAAGAATATAGAGGTGGACGTACATAGACACTGGAGGGAGAGAGCTGAAGCTAATTGATGGGCTGCTGACCAGGGGAACTGAACCAAAAAGGACCTATATATCTCTTGTTCCTACACTGACACAAAGCTGACATCTCTTAGACAAAAGATGTTTTACATTTTTGATAAAGTATACATTTCTATTTATCTGTAGGCAGTGGCGTCGCTACAGGGGGGTGAGGGGGGATTGGGGGGCCATCCAAGCACTTCTGGCCCTGAGTCTAACCCATCTGTCTACATACACATACCTTTTTATTGATTATATATATATATATATAGTGGGGGTATAGCTCAAATGGGGATAACCTTCCCTGGGGAAAAAAGGTAGTCCAGGCAGCAAAGTCCTTTTTTTAAGCTGACTTGGTCAGTTTTTATTTAAAAGGTTGCAATAAAACAAAGCAAAACAGAAAACAAATCCTTGCCTTTCAGGCTCTTACTAAACAGGCAGGTTTCCTCTCTAACAGGTGGTGAGCTTATCTCAGCCACCTCACAAAACCAAAGTATTTTCAGCAACCTTTTACTGACAAACATCCAACTTGTCAGCATGCTATCCGAGTCCCAGGCCAGAGCAACATCATGCTTTAGCCTTCCCCTTTTATCTCACCTGGATAATCAATCATTAATCAATTACACAATCCAGGTGAGAGACAAAGAACCCAAACCGGATTACCCAGCCCACAGTCTACTGGAAAACCTGGTCTGGGTTCTGCTAGTCTTGTACATATGATAGAAAGCGAGGGGAAATATATCACCCCTCGATGACTTCCCCTTTTCTTATGTCACGATATATATGATCTCCTTAAAGCTGATATCAGTTTCTAGTCGATGGTTTAGTTGCGATATATACATAAAAATAATATAACTTGGTGGAAGTTTGTCTTTACTTTAAATAGATTATTGGCTAATAGCCAGTCCTGTGCATAGTATTATAAGTTAGCTCACGCGCAGTAGAAATTTTAGCTTGTGAATATCTGTTGGCTGGGAGAGGTCACGTGTCAAATCTGCACATTATGTTGTCACATTCT
Source organism: Nanorana parkeri (assembly GCF_000935625.1). NCBI lineage: Eukaryota > Metazoa > Chordata > Amphibia > Anura > Dicroglossidae > Nanorana > Nanorana parkeri. Next base: position 54,845 of record NW_017308401.1, on the reverse strand, counting down.
GCTGAGCTAATGAGAAGCTACTAATTACATTCCAGAAGTTACTTAGTTTTGTGTATTTAATATTTGAAATAATATCCTATGGTTTTATTTTTCTTATTATCTTTGTTGATCAATATTATGGAAATTTTGATCTATTTTCTTTATTGTCATTGATTATATTTTGTTTATTATTTTGCACTGATTTTTAGTTAATAAATATATATTTTTTTCCACATTATTGTTTTTATTTTGTCTTCAGGTTAGCGCAAATAAAGAGCTTGAGTTATTAGTTGATTTGTGAAAATAAGTTGGGACTCTCCTTAATTACAGATCCTTGCTTGTTTTCATAAATACAATACTGTTTATTTTATCAGATTAAACATTCTGACATAATTGGAGGCCCTGCACCGAGATTTGCCTAAGTTTGAAACAAAGAAATATAATTGTGCATATATATATATATATATATTTTGTTGTGATTTTCTTGGTTTGTCATTGCTATTGTCAGTTACAATATAGAAAATGTCTGATACCAAGAGTGTTCCTAGCGGATCTTGTCATTCTAGTGCAGAATCTGAGCCTGGTATGAGTAAGAAGGATGCTAGAGAATTGATCACATTTCAGGTGATTGTCTTTTGTTAAAGAACAATTGGATGTTAAAGAGGATATTAATGATTGGGTAGCTGGAATGCAGAGTAGGATTGCAAAATATGTAAATTATATCTGGCCTTTTAAAAAAAATCATAAATGAGCTTTATTGTACATATTCAAGGTACAGTGGTACAGTAGGCTGTGCCTCATATGTATAACAACATCCCTAGTACATAGCTGGGGTGGGAGACATACAACAGTCTTATTAATTACAATATGGCATGAGTGGGCTGCTTGTCCTGGCAGGGCAGCCATAGTAGGGCAAGAGTGACCCTGTCTAGTACAACGATGATATTGAACAGAAAGTTGCATCATACATAGTCAACATTCCTCGGAGTCAGGCATTGAGTGCCACTCCAGTCCTGTGTATAGTTAGGTAAAGGAGCAACTGCTAACAATTAATCATACTGATATTGGCCGGTGTTTCCCCTCACGTCAAAGTACAAGACAAGGTATGGTGTATGCTCGGTAATGAAGAGAGGGACGAGAGGAGGAGGGGTAAGAGCTAGATTAGAAGGAGTAGCATGTAGAGAGAAGTAGGGAGGGAGGCCAGGGGGGAAAAGAGCTAGTGTTGGTAGGGATTATTTTGGTTGTGGGTCAGGCGTGCACACCATGATCCCCTAGTAGGGTTCAGGTGGATGTTGCGCTCAGCATCCGAAGGTAAGCATCCGTGCTCCGAAAGGCGGACCACGGTCTCCAGGTAGATCGGAAGAGTTCCTCAGTGTTACAGAGCGCGGAGGAAATCGGGAAGTCCCTTTTCCGAAGTTTAGCTACTTTGCCAGTTTTAAAATGGGTCTCCTGGAGGAAGGCCACCTGCATGCCTGCCTTCTTCAGGTCCATCAGAAGCCTGGATCTCTTCTCAGGAACATCAAGCCCCTTGACATTAAAGGTGGTGAAGCACAAAGGGCCCGTGTCACCTAAGGTGATGAAGGCCTGATCCACAGGAGGAAGAAAGAGGGAGGGGAGGGAAACGGGGGAAGGGGGGAAGGGGGGGAGGAGTGAGAGGCAGCAAGATCAGGAGGCAGAGGAAAGGAAGGGAGAGGTCAGGCAGGAAAACTATACAGGAAAGAGAGGGAGAAGTAGGGGGGAGAAAATAGGTGGGTAGTGTGAAGTAGAAAGGGCAAGGATAAGGGGGGAGATAGGACAAGGGGAAAACACCGAGACCAGAACAAGAAAAACTAAAGTAGGCGTATAGCCTAAGCAGAAGCGGGACTATACCCTCAGATCCGGAGATGTGATGGTTCCACCTATTGTGGGTATGTGGGTGGAACTAAGCAAGTGAGGGAGACCTCGGGGAGGTGCAGTCACTTGTGCAGGAGAGATTAAGTCAGTATAAAACACAATAAAAACATAACGAAACAAACCAAAAACCCAAGGAGCAGCCAGTCACAGGAGGCATGTACCCCCCTCGACCCTGAGCACACCATCCCGTCCCCGCGGCAATCCAGCACCGGGTCCCACAGGGAGGGGGAAGGAAGCAGAGGGGGCGGGGCGCACCACCATCCTTCTACACAAAGACAGGGGGGTCAAACCTATTCGTGGCCAGATGGGTGCCCAGCCACCCGTTAATCCCCGCCAGCCCAGTGGGGCCACGTGTGGGCAATAGTACGGTGTAGGGAAGGCCAGTAAGTCAGGGTGGCTGGATGGGGCATCCCATTCCCCCCAGCATCATGGACCATGAGGACAGAGGCAAGAAGGAACGCCAGGCGTCTACCCTCCCCCACCTCCCCGCCACAACACCAGACACCCCAAACAGGATTATGAAGCCCGTATCTGTATATGACAATGTGCAACACATGAAGAACATGAAACCATGTAAACAAAAGGCACTTAGAGCCCGATCTTCACCTCCCCCCGCACATAGCAGCCGGGGTGCTAAAACCTGTAAAAACAAGTCGTTAACGGCAAAAAAACAGCAGCAAGAGGGTAGAGTCCCTAACGTCCACAGGATCTGTTTCCAAGAAACGAAAAAGAGCAGAAAGCTGGTCGGGTGAGTGTAGTTGAAAGGTAGATTCATCCCGTCGCACGATCAGGTGGAATGGGTGACCCCAGCGATAGGTGGCAGAGGTAGCACGAATATGGAACAGCAGAGGTCATACCAGGCGTCTCATGGGGAGAGTATGGCAGGAAAGGTCCGGCATGATATGAATAGTGGCTCCGTCAAAGTCAGAGGGACCTTGTCTCCAAGCCTGTCTAATGATTTCCTCTTTGATGGCAAAAAAGTGCACCCTGCACAGGACATCCCTGGGTGCAAAAGGTGTAGGAGGGCGTGCTCCGTTGACCCTGTGGACCCGATCAAGCTCCAAGGCCGCATCATGGGGTTTACCCAAGAGGGTGTTGTCAGGGCTGGAATAATGGGCCAGGTGTGGAACCCCTTGGCAGGGACGAATAATGTCCAAAAAGTGCAGTACAAAAGTATAATCCAATCGGGTAGTCAGGTCCAGTTCCGGGTCGTGGCGGGCAGCAGGAATCGTAGTCAAAGGGTCAAGCAAAAGTGTCGGTAGCCAGGAAGTCAGACCAAACAACAGGTTTACAGGAGGGAGCTGGGTGTTCACCATGAGGTAGAATAACTCAGCAATGAGTCAAAGCTCTGACCAGCTTTAAATACACAGGGAACCCAGGACCACCCCTTGGCTGCCAGGGCAACAAGGAAGCTTCCCCAGTCAGAGTCCAATCACAAGGCTGAGGGCCAGTGGTGAAGGCTGAAGTCCTCCCCCAGCCTGAGTAGCACCTGTGGCTTGGAATGGCGCAGGTGCACTATGCGCGCACGGCTTGTGTACCGCGCACGCGCAGCCGGCGCGCGACTTGCGCACGCGCACTGGCCACACCAGCGCCAGATGTCCTGCCAGGGGGAGGAAGAGGAGCTACCTGTGCCCGATGCCTGCGAACCTGACGAGGAACGGCCCCCCTGGGTCCCTGACAGGTGTTGAGAATGGTAGTCACAGGTGGACACCTGTCGTCGCTTCCGGGAGTTCCTGCATTTTCTATTTTCGGAGTCATCCAGGTGCAGGTACATGGACAGCAGGTGGCTTTTCGTTAGCTGCGAGTCCAGGGCCTCCATTCGATCTGACAGAGAGGCAGTGGTGGTTTCCACCGACTTGATAGATCATCTACCTCCAAGATGCGGTGGGTAAGGTCATGCAGCTCTTTTTTCAAGGCCGCGACGATGGAGGAGGCCATGTTATCCAGGTCTCTTTTTGTAGGTAAGTGCGGAAGCAGGCCTTCTAGGCCACCCTCACCCTGGTCATCCAGGCCCATCATGTGCTGGAACGGAGAGGGGCTGGGCAGGGGATTCCACCAGTGGTGTGTTCGGTATCAGCCCCGAGGGATGAGGGGGGGTCAGGGCCGTGGGGCTCCCTGAATCATGTGCCGGAACAAGTGTGCCACGTCCTTGCTTCTTACCGGATATAATGCCAGCGGCCAAGGAACACGTGAGCGCCATCGTAGAGGTGGTTGCTGAAGCAGGAATCAGGGGCTGGCGGGTAAAGAAATTGTAGATTGAGGCAGATCAGGGGTCACCGGTGGTACCGTGATGTTTCTGCTCCTTGGGGATGAAAAAAAATAGTAGGTAAAGTCAACTAAAACGTAAGTCCGGCTTGGTGAGTGCAGAGCTCCCCTAAAGCATGTCTTCACGCCGCCATGTCCAGGCCACGCCCCCCCCCAATTATATCTGGTCTGATGAATCACATGTTGCTGGTTATCTTTACCATATTGCTGAAGCTAAAACAAAGAAAGTAAGAGATAAAGTAAGATGGAACAATTGTCAGCCCAAATGTTTAATTATCGTGATAAAGATGACCAGAATAGACAAATGATAATTTCTCTTAAGAAGAGTCTTGATCAAATCTCTAGTGAATTGTCAGATTGTCAAAGGACAAAATTGGCTCTACAACTTCAGCAGGAGTTAGATGGCCAAAAACAGGCGTGAATACTGGAAGGTCCTGCAGTGTATGCAGGAAAAACATGCCAGCAGTGTAAAAGTTAAACCTTCTGCATGGAAGAGAACAAATGTCATTGAAACTGTTAGCAGCTCACACCCAGACTTTTGGTCTGTTGAACCTAAAATTGTTAAACAGACCAGAAAAGATGAGGTTTCAGAGTTAAAAAGTAATTTCAGTGACCCCTCAGAGGAGGAGGAACATTTTTTTACTAAGGAACGTTCTCTTTCTAAATTGAAACCAAGCTCCCCTCATAAATACTAAATACATAATGGTTAATTATGGAAGGATTGCCTTCCATAATTAACCATATAGAATCCTATGAGGAGGCGATGATGACCCTAAACTTAAAATATGACAAACCAAAAATTGAATTTATTTCATGGGTGTTTGAGCCAAAACACAGGTATTTCTCAGTGATCTCAGAAATACAAAAACAGAATTTGGTCCCTAGTGCTGCAAAAAGAGCCATTTTAACTTTAAAATGCCGGCCAAATCAAAGTCCAAGGGAATTTTTGTCAGTTCTCAAAAATGCCTATAGCCTGGCTGAGAAAGGTCCCGATTATGAGAGCCATGAATTCATTCAATTATTTTATGATGCTTTGCCAAATAAAATACAAATTATTCTGGCCCGGGATTACAGTCCCAGAAAAACTCTGGATTGGCTACTGACAGTGAGTACCAGGTCCATCATCAGGAGTCATGTTGCAGCATGATCCAGGATTCCTACTGATGGAAGAATATTATACTAGGAGATCCTTGCGAGTTCGGATCCAAGAATATCCACCGAAAGGAAATTCAACATGTCCCATTTTCAACTTGGGATGCATGAATCTTATGTTGTCCATGTAAAACTAAGTTTTCCACATCAGGAGACCACTGATGTTCTGAAGTGAACGACCAGTTTCATGAGTTTCTTTCTTGCAAGCCTTGCTTTTATTATGTTGGCTACACCCACTTTGGCAATTCATTTCATATTCATAAAAACATTATAAGCCAAGGGGGGAAATTAAACGGAACACATTTTTTTTTTCATCCAAGACAGACACAAAGAAAAAAGGCTACATCTTCTAGCGAACATGACATTTATTCCAATCTTTTTCCCAGATATGTCTAAGGTTGTTTACCTGAATACCATGGGAAACAAGGGGGGGATATGTCAGAACTATTTGGGGCTAAAAGGAATGAAACTATAAGGGCTATACCTCATATTCTACATATTGTAACATGGACATCCTGGAAGCCAGCTTTGTTCTGTCTATTCTATCAGTATATAAGGTACATTTGAGTTCATGGTTTCTGGACAAAGACTCTAACATCAGCGATTATTACCACATACATTCCCAGGTTGTAAATTGTGGGGGTATCGGACAACAACGGCGAGATAAGGACTGGCCATGGTGCCAGACTGTATTAGAATGAGATGAAATTGGTCTTCTGCTTCTCCTGTAACTTCTTGATGTTGATTTCAATCGCTCTCATCTTCACCCTGTCCATTGATTTCTTCTTTTCTTCCACGAATGCTTCGTAGCTCTTCTCCTCCGGTAAGATGATCATTGAAAGCTTAAACATAATTCATTACATGAAAGGGTTAGTCAATAAAATACGTAGGCATTTATTCTACTTAAATTAAAGTAAATTTACTACTAGAGTCATATAGCAGTGAGTGAATCATAGATCAGAATAATTTTCAAGATTTCAATGCTTAGCAATAAAGAAAGACCTGCTGTTGAGTAACATTTTAAGGCAATATTTACATACATTTATGGCAGGTAACGTTACAATTTAAGAGTAAAGTAATAAATAACTGACAATTCTTAAGTGGCACTTAGGTTGGATAAATAAAGTTTTCAAAAACAAGTGAGATAAGTATACATGAAAGAATTAAAGAAAACCCCAAAATTTTACTTCAGCCGTTAAATAATAAAATTCAACATTACCGGGAGCTCCACTGCAATCTCAAGGGAAAAACTGCCTCCCTACCATGCATCAGCAGAAAGGAAGTACATTTGGTGGTAGTTTGGACCTTAGATCTGATGGAAACTAAGGTCGCTTCCAAATACCTGCTCCAGTTATCTTGTTTCTCATTAACTAATTTCGACAGAGCTCTAGAATGAATAAAAAAACATTAAGAAACACAATGTTCAAAATTTCAGATATAATGTTGTATTTATAGCTATAATCATAGTTTTTTTTACCACAACTGACTAGCAAGAAAAACAATAATTTAAAAATAAATATAGACTATTCTTTTTGTCCATAGTTTCGGTTCACAGGAGGACATATGTTATGTTGTCCTGTGAACAAAAACTGCATAAACAGGCTATGACTCACTATGTGCTAAGAGCACTGATCCGCACTGCGTCCACAAAAGGATTTCAACAATATTGTCAGGATGCATCCTGCTGCCTAATTTTTAGCTGGCTCTGCCTCTTTAGAGGCACAGCAGTTTTGCTCAACCCCCTCCACCGTCCCTTTTATTTGCAGCCCGAGCAGCAGCGAGGGCAGGAGGGGATAGAGGCAGGAGAAACAGCAGTCATCCAGATGTGCATCATGAAGCAGAGAAATAGGGAGGCAGAAGGGGACTCTCAGTGGTGCATAGGGGTTGCTAATGTTATTTTAGAATGAGAGCGCATCAAATTAGTGATCCCTCAGTTAATTCTCTCCAGCGAGAGCTCGAGAACACCATGCTCACTTACCTAGGGAAACGGATGGCTCTGAGAGTGCAATAGGCATGACCTTAGAAGAGGATCAGGAGAATGATAGCATAACCCCAGGCAGTAGTGGGCACTGTACAATAACAATCAACCTTCCGTGCATTTGGGGCACATAACACTAATCCTGATAGACCACCTGTATTGACACATCCTTCCTTTGTTCAGCTAGGAAAAAACTTAATTGAAGATTATAGATTTTTAAGAGTGCCAGACTCCTTAAAAAAAACTGGTCTATAATTATTAATTTCACCAGGATCCTTATTAGGTTAGGGATTAGACTTATGAAGACTTTGTTCATCTTCAGATCTAGCTCTGTACGTGTCTTGAGTATATTATAAAGAAACTATAGGTGTGGCACTAGAATATTTTCACATTTTTTATAATAAAGGGCGGAAAGGCCATCTGGTCCTGGCGCTGACAACAATTTTGCTTGCTTAATCGCTAGCTTAATCTCATCTCCAGAAATAGGTTGCTTCATAAGGTTTTTATTTTGAGATGACAATACAGGGATTGAAAGATTGTCAAGGAATTTTTAAATAGCTGTTCTTGAGGGACAGATATTTCTTGATAAAGGTTTGAAATATAAGTATGAAATTCTTGCAGTATTCGTTTCGGATTAGAAGTGCTATGTTTTTGGAGCGCCTTATTTTAGGTATAGTATGGTGGCAGGATTAAGGAGATAATTTTTACCTAATAATGTTCCTATTTTATCTCTATGAACATATAATGTGTTCTCTGACCATCAAATACTTTTCTCCGCCCTAGTACTCAAATCGTGGAATTGCTTAACAATGACACATTCAGTCTCCAAGAGAATGATCTATGGGTATCCCTCAAAGCTAATACCACCAAAGAGTGGTCCAACCTAGCCACTTCCCTAATTCTTGCTGTATCTACCAGAGGCAGAAGGGAAGACACAACAAATATATGATCTATTCTCGCATAGGTAGCATGGTCTTGGCCACCATGCTGCAGCTCAGTTTCAGGGTCTTGGCAATCTTCTTATAGCCTAGGCCATCTTTATGTAGAGCAACAATTCTTTTTAGTAGTGTGTAGTAGTGTGTATAATCTCGAATTGTAGGATTTCATTCGCTCCATACATCCACAAGATTGTGAGAGCTCAAAAGTCTGGCTAGTTGAATATCCACTTTAGAGGGATATCAAAGGTGGAATTTTCTTTGGATTAAATATATCCAGAGTGGGATCCAATGCAAAATTCGTATCTCCTCTGCATACAATTGTCCCTTGCAAAAAAGGCACTAACCTTTGCAGCATAGTATAGAAAAAGGACAGCTGTGCACTATTTGGAGCGTAATAAGATATAAAAGTAAACAAATGATCCTCAATATAACCTCTCACTAGCAAATAGCGACCTTCAGGGTACTTTAATTCATACTCTAAATGAAAAGAAACTTTTTTTGATAAACAAATTGATACCGGTTTTATCTATAGCATTAGCTTGAATTTTTTTTAAAAACATATATATATATGTGTATGTATGTATATATATATATATAAAAATGCGAGGCAGTGTAAGACCGGGGAAAATTAGTTACCCGTAACAAGAGTACATCTATATGTTGTGATTGATAATATCGAAACGCTAGTCTTCTCTTTACAGGAGAATTCAAACCTTGAGTATTGCGGATGTTAGAGACCTTGCGCTCCTCCACCTTCTGTTTGAGGATGCCCCACAGATGCTTAATAGATTTAGGTCTGGAGACATGCTTGGCCAGTCCATCACCTTTACCCTCAGCTTCTTTAGCAAGGCAGTGGTCGTCTTGGAGGTGTGTGTTGGGGTCGTTATCATGTTGGAATACTGCCCTGCGGCCCAGTCCCTGAAGGTAGGGGATCATGCTCTGCTTCAGTATGTCACAGTACATGTTGGCATTCATGGTTCCCTCAATGAACTGTAGCTCCCCAGTGCCGGCAGCACTCATGCAGCCCCAGACCATGACACTCCCACCACCATGCTTGACTGTAGGCAAGACACACTTGTCTTTGTACTCCTCACCTGGTTGCCGCCACACACACTTGACACTATCTGAACCAAATAAGTTTATCTTGGTCTCATCAGACCACAGGACATGGTTCCAGTAATCCATGTCCTCAGTCTGCGTGTCTTCAGCTAACTGTTTGCGGGCTTTCTTGTGCATCATCTTTAGAAGAGGCTTCCTTCTGGGACGACAGCCATGCAAACCAATTTGATGCAGTGTGCGGTGTATGGTCTGAGCACTGACGGGCTGACCCCCCACCCCTTCAACCTCTGCAGCAATGCTGGCAGCACTCATACGTCTATTTCCCAAATACAACCTCTGGATATGACGCTGAGCACGTGCACTCAACTCCTTTGGTCGACCATGGCGAGGCCTGTTCTGAGTGGAACCTGTCCTGTTAAACCACTGTATGGTCTTGGCCACCGTGCTGCAGCTCAGTTTCAGGGTCTTGGCAATCTTCTTATAGCCTAGGCCATCTTTATGTAGAGCAACAATTCTTTTTTTCAGATCCTCAGAGAGTTATTTGCCATGAGGTGCCATGTTGAACTTCCAGTGATCAGTATGAGAGAGTTAGAGCAATAACACCAAATTTAACACACCTGCTCCCTATTCACACCTGAGACCTTGTAACACTAACGAGTCACATGACACCGGGGAGGGAAAATGGCTAATTGGGCCCAATTTGGACATTTTCACTTAGGGGTGCACTCACTTTTGTTGCCAGCGGTTTAGACATTAATGGCTGTGTGTTGAGTTATTTTGAGGGGACAGCAAATGTACACTGATATACAAGCTGTACACTCACTACTCTACATTTCTTCAGTGTCATCACATGAAATGATATAATAAAATATTTACAAAAATGTGAGAGGTGTACTCACTTCTGTGAGATACTGTACTTGTAGTTCAGAGGTACAACAAAGGAAGTCCTTAAAGTACTTGCAGACAGCGTTCAGATAAGGATGCAATCTTGTACGATTGATGGCAGGGAGGATCGGTAATAGGTTCCTAGTTTTGCATGGTTGCTGCTGAAGGGTTAACAGCCAGGTACGAGGCAACTTCAGGCTCCAGTGGATTTCATCTGAAGGAATCTTAACAGATACAATTTCTCCCAGATCAATAGGGGTCACTTGTGGTGTGGAATAGATGCCGCCTGTGAAGGAATAAGCAGTGGAAGTGGTCAGAAGATCTACTGCCAGAGGAGGATGGAAAGGATATCTCAGCAGTGATAACTGCTGTGTTAGGTAAGATCTGCAGCCAGAGGAGGATGGAAGGGGAACTTCTGTTGTAGAGCAGTGACAACTGCTGTCTCAGGAGCTGCTCAATGGAGAGGTTCAATTGCCGGAGTTCAGATTTATTGCAGGAACGCCGTGCAACTGAATTTTCACGGCTTTATGCAGACTAGGAGGGAGGGTCCACTCAGGGTCCGTGACACCTGAGAGGTAAGTGCCCCATTCCAGCCCCGGGAACATGTCCCCTCGGTCTGGCCCGTGTCCCCCCTCACTCTGGCCCCTATGTCCTCTCGGTTTGGTCGCCAAACCAGCAGACCGGGCTGGAACAGCAGCAGCCTGAGCACCACCAACACTTTCTTCTCACACCCTGCCCAACATCATCTCATAGTCTGGCTGCTGTGTCCCCTCAGTTTGGCCCCTGTGTTCGGCTGTGTCTCCTGATCCTGACCCATGTAGGGGGACTACAAATACCAGCAATACATTATACAGCAATGCAGAACAGTATATGAATTGGACTTTGGACTTAGTAACGCACTGGACTCACTACCCACCTGAGGCCCCATAGAGCCCATCTGAGACCCTACACATACCAAAGACTCCGATTGTTGCATTAGCGATATATCCCTTGCTGAGACCTCTATGCCTGGCCTGTATAAGCAGATATAATCACTGCGGACAATCTTTATCAGATAGCTGAACTCACCAAATACCTTTTCATCCACGAAGGTGCTTTATTTGAATGCAACAGGGTTACAGCAGATAACAGGATACAGCAGATACATGAATAGATGGTATATGAAGGACGGAGATAGAAATGATTCCAAGCATGCAATGCAGATTAACATGTAGTCATATTACTGTCAGCCGTGACACTAGACTAATGGAGAAGATGGGCAGTACATTACACACAAGGGGAAATACATCATAGCAGGGAGGGAACACATAAAAACAATCCAAAAATCAGAATGACCACAGGATGTCAGTATATAATTTAGCCATACAATATCAATAAGCAGATGGCTTAAGGAAAATAAACTATGATTCTCATTTCACATATGTAAGAAAATGAACCATGACTATGAATTGTCATATTTTATACAACTATTGTGACAGCACACTCCCCGACTGGCATTGTAATGCCACTATCTTAAATCATAACGGTAGTTATGCAAATAAACAACAGTGCAATTTGCATTGATGTTTTGAAGACCTGAAAGACATAAAAGAGAACATGCATATAATGCAACAATAACGGTGTTAAATAGAGTCCAGAAATGTGACCTTGTGGCTTGTCCTCTGGACCTGAAAATAAAGAGAGAACATATATGCACAAGTCCTAATATCAGATAAAGTCTGTGATGACCATCAGCATAGCAGACTTGATAACTGGAACAGTCTTTCAAGTGTATTAGGTCACTTTCCATAGGAGGCAATTTGTAAAGTTCTTTAGCGACTAAAATAGAATAGTCTCTTTGCTGATCATAGGCACTTGAACAAGTCCATCCTTAGGTGTCAATGGTGCATGGAAGTACCTGACGTATATGGCACTCATGTAGTTCCAACTGTTAAGTTCCCAGGTTAAACAGGAACAGTTCCAAGCTTCTGGGTGAGAAGAGTAGCTGGAGTAAGGATGGCTTGGCAGTTGGATTGATTTTAGGAATGTCCTGCTCGTCACCGACACATATAATCTCTGTGCTAGAGATGTTCTGTTCTGCATTGTGTAGTAGGATCAGCTCACTGTGAGCAATGTCTTTTTCAGAAAGAGGTTTTTGGCATATGTGCCTGTCCTGACAGTGAGTATCATTGGGCTTAGTGTGATAGCAGTGTGGCATATGGACTAACTTTGCAGTAGTGCATTCAGGCATTGTCTATTTGGAGAAACATTCAAAGCATTGACAGTCTTTGCTGGGATCTGGTGACAAGGGTTTTGACTTCAGGATGAATTTCTGGATCTTTTTCAGCATCTAAAAAGACTGAAGACATCAGCTGTAGTTTCTTCTGGATGGTCCAGCAGGAATTCAGGACCTGTTAACCAAGAAGAATTTGGGAAGACACTTGCAGACATTGGTCTGGTGGCATCATCTGCAGGACTAATTTCAGATGCAACATAATGCCATTGTTCAGGCTTAGAAGATTTCCTGATTCTTTCTACACAGTTGCTGACAGAGATAGAAACATTTTGTCTGATTGTATATGTAGCCCAGAACAACTTTGCGGTCTGTGTAGAACTTGATGTCATCTATGTGGATGTCTAGCTCATGCAGTATGAAATCTGCAATTTCTACAGCAAGCACAGTCCCACAAAGTTCAAGCCTAGGAATTGTGTGTTCAGGCCTAGGTGCTAACTTAGCCTTCCCAAACAGAAACCCTACATGGGTTTGATTAGAAAACTCTCTTTACCTTGAAGTAGGCGACAGCTGCTATAGCCTCAGTGGATGCATCTGAAAAGATGTGAATCTCTCTTCTCTGGCTTGCAGCAAGGGAAGCTGAAGTGTAGCAGTGTGGTATGTAAATTCCATCTAAGGCATGTAGAGAATGCTTCCAGGACTCCCATTTTGAAAGCGTATCTATTGGTAGTGGAGCATTCCAATCTTTAATAGTCTCTGATAGCTGTCTTAGTAAGGATTTACCTTGTATGGTGATGAGAGCCACAAATCCTAGTGGATCGTATAGGCTGTTCACCACTGACAGAACACCACATTTGGTAAGTGGTTTATCTACAGAGCTGACTTGAAAGCCCAAGGTGTCCCACCGTAAGCCCAGACTTCTCTGTACATGGGGTATGTCCATTCCCAGATTTAAGTCCCTAAATCCTGTGGCATTACCGCCAGGTTGAAAGGCTTTCATAACAGCAGCACTGTTTGAGGCAATTTTGTGTACTCAGAAGTTGGCCTCAGAAAGCCTTAGTAACAGGTCTATGGCCTCTTCATGAAGAGGAGAATTATCTTGCATGATGACTGGTGTAGAAGACTCCGATGGGTTTCCCAAGACGTTTACTGCCTGTGAAGTTACTGGAGTGATGCTTGAGTAATCTCTCAGGATATCTCTGCCTAAGAGAAGCATCATTTTGCCATCTTTGTCAAGTGGTACGATGCAGTCAGCTAAATGTTTTAGGTGAGGTTCACAAAGTGTATCCTCAGGTGTAGGAATTTCCTCCCTGTCAACTGATTGCACTCGATGATCTGAGGAAGATCAATTCTCTCAGTTTCTTGTATAGGAGAAATTATTAATTTAGCATAGGTTGTTCTTCCTGTGAGTTGCACTGATCCAGCACAGGTGTGCAATGTATAAGATAACACGTTACACTATATGCCGAATAAGTCAAATAATTCTGATGTGGCAAGTGAATGACTGCTTTGATCATCTAAAACAGCATACATCTTGACTGCTTTTTCAGGATGTCCTTGGCGAAACACCTTGACAAGAACTATTTTTGCAAGTGTCTTTTGTGATGTAGTTCACTACACTTTGATGTAACTGTTGCAGGTGGTTGTCCATGGCTCCCCCCGCAGACTACAGTACATGAAAAATACTTCTTTCTGAAGTGTAGCAGTGTGGTATGTAAATTCCATCTAAGGCATGTAGAGAATGCTTCCAGGACTCCCATTTTGAAAGCGTATCTATTGGTAGTGGAGCATTCCAATCTTTAATAGTCTCTGATAGCTGTCTTAGTAAGGATTTACCTTGTATGGTGATGAGAGCCACAAATCCTAGTGGATCGTATAGGCTGTTCACCACTGACAGAACACCACATTTGGTAAGTGGTTTATCTACAGAGCTGACTTGAAAGCCCAAGGTGTCCCACCGTAAGCCCAGACTTCTCTGTACATGGGGTATGTCCATTCCCAGATTTAAGTCCCTAAATCCTGTGGCATTACCGCCAGGTTGAAAGGCTTTCATAACAGCAGCACTGTTTGAGGCAATTTTGTGTACTCAGAAGTTGGCCTCAGAAAGCCTTAGTAACAGGTCTATGGCCTCTTCATGAAGAGGAGAATTATCTTGCATGATGACTGGTGTAGAAGACTCCGATGGGTTTCCCAAGACGTTTACTGCCTGTGAAGTTACTGGAGTGATGCTTGAGTAATCTCTCAGGATATCTCTGCCTAAGAGAAGCATCATTTTGCCATCTTTGTCAAGTGGTACGATGCAGTCAGCTAAATGTTTTAGGTGAGGTTCACAAAGTGTATCCTCAGGTGTAGGAATTTCCTCCCTGTCAACTGATTGCACTCGATGATCTGAGGAAGATCAATTCTCTCAGTTTCTTGTATAGGAGAAATTATTAATTTAGCATAGGTTGTTCTTCCTGTGAGTTGCACTGATCCAGCACAGGTGTGCAATGTATAAGATAACACGTTACACTATATGCCGAATAAGTCAAATAATTCTGATGTGGCAAGTGAATGACTGCTTTGATCATCTAAAACAGCATACATCTTGACTGCTTTTTCAGGATGTCCTTGGCGAAACACCTTGACAAGAACTATTTTTGCAAGTGTCTTTTGTGATGTAGTTCACTACACTTTGATGTAACTGTTGCAGGTGGTTGTCCATGGCTCCCCCCGCAGACTACAGTACATGAAAAATACTTCTTGTGGCTGGAGCATGACTTTGTGGCTCCCCGCCATGATTTGAAGGAGGGTTTGATGTAGGTAGCTGCTGGGGATTGTCTGGAGGTTGATCAGCATGCATAGCTGTAACGTGTTTGTCACTACACCTTGTGGCTTGTGGGTTCACTGAAGCTGGGATCATTCTTCGTCCAGGCTTGATCACTGATGAACCTGCAAAAATATGAGAATGGAAGAAAAGATACGTTATAGTCTCTTTTGTATTTTGAGCCCTGTTGCGCCCATTTCTCTTGCAGGCCGTAAGGCAGTTTAGACACCACTGGATTAACACCATGAGCGGTATCCATGAAGCTTAGTCCAGGTAGACATGGGTCTGTCTTTGCCAACTCTAGTCCCATGAGGAGTTCACTTAGTGTTTGGAGCTTCCAATGATCTTTGTTACCTAATTTTAGGAAGTTTGGAAGCTTCTATGGCTTTAGAGCTACCATAGGTTTGCTCAAGTCTTGCCAATGCAGCAACAAGACCTGCATCTCGGTAGTCAACATGCACTGCTCTCAGTCTTTTAACCCACTCTGCAGATTCTGGCCCCAGCCACTTTATGAGCAAATCAGGTTCCTCCTTGGTAGTAAGGTTGAGATCAACGATGGCAGCTTTGAGGGTAGATCTCCAGGCCCTGTAGTTCTCTGGACAGTCGTCAAACCTTGAGAGGCTAATGTTAAAGAGCTCACGTCGTATCATATATCTGGCAAAGTCAGACAGGTCTGATCTCTCACTCTTTGGTGCCAAAGTAACTTGTGGAACCCCTTGGGCGTGAAAGTTCTCTGGTGAGGAAGGGTGAGGTTTACCACGATAGAATGATGTTGTAAGAGCGTTTAGCTGTGGTGTAGTCTCTAAGACTTCTGCTGGCTGTGGCTTGAACTTTGGCTTGTCGCTGATGGTCACTTTGTCATTAGCAGGAGATGATGTGGTTTGCTGCGTAGATGCCCTTGTGTTGTGGACTTGAGGAGGCTCAGGCATTTGGAGCTGAGAGGTCTCTGTGTTGAGTCAGAAAAGTGTTGTTAGTAGGAGGTACAGGAGATGACTCTGTATCGTTGCAAACATTATGCTTTAGTATATATTCACTGGTGCATGCAACTGGATCTTCCAGTTCTGGTGGGATATAACAGTCCGAATTAGTACTTTGTCCTATTGCTTGTTCAAGGACCTTCAGCTTTGCTAGTGCAACTGCTTCTTCCTTTCCCATTTGCAGAATCTTTAACTGGGTTTTCGTTTCAGCTTCTACATGATGAGCTTCCATCTCTGCTTGGTAAGCTGCCATCTGTGCTTGACGAGCCTTGCTTTGAGCTTCTATTTCTGATTCTTTTCTAGCAAAGGAATTTTTCCCTTTAGTTGCTTCCACATTTGTGCGGTCCTCTATTAGCTTGTCCCAGAAAAATGCACACCACAGCGCAGGCTGCCATCATCAAAAGGCCACTGGGAAGTAGAAAACATGCACAACAAACAGTCAGCACCTTGTCCTAGTGCAATACAGTTAATTAATCAATGAACATATAAGCTGACATAAAATACTACTCACATGGTAATCACTGAATGAACAGAGCTTTGAGGAAAGGGGTATATTCCCCGAAACACGTCAGCTAGCAAGGCAGCTTTGTGTGGGGTCTGCCTTGTACCATTCATTCAGTGATTACCATGTGAGTAGTATTTTATGTCAGCTTATATTTTCATTGATTAATAAACTGTATTACACGAGGACAAGGTGCTGTCTTTTTGTTTGTTTTCTCTATTAGCTTGTTGCTCAATGTTGAACTTCTGGAGTGAGAGGATCTAGAAGAACGTGCTGTAAGCTTGGTTGATGTAGATCTGGTCTCCTGCAGTTGAGCAATGCGGGGTTCTGCCTTATACTTAGCATTTTGCACTAAGAGATCTCTTTGTTGGTTTAGTGAATCAGTTTCAGTTAGTTCTGCTGAATAGTCCTCTATGTTAGAGTCCTTTAAGAAAGCTGTGTATTTTGCAGACAGCCACTGGTAGCGTTCATACGCAGCAGATAGGCGATCTATAGAATTTCTCAATTCAACAGGTTGATCGTTAAAGTGTGGTAAAACTGACATGCACTGTGTAGTTCTGTCCCATTGGTCTGAAATTGCTGGAGAACTCATCTCTAGTGGTTTCATAGTTTTCTCTGAGTTTCTGTGTCGGTTTTCTTGTGCGGTTGGGTCTTACACTCTGCTCAGCAATATCTGCAGAATCTGCTCCCTGTACATCTGCGGGTTCAGAGGCATGATGTATCTGCGTTGGTTCAGCCATAATAGAGTTTTTTCCGAGCCCCGTCTATACATTTTTCACGTTTTTGCAAAAAATGGTACTATCTCTTTAAGAAGATGAACAGCAGCTTAGACAGGTAGGTTAACACAGTTCAATGCAGAGAAACAGTTTTCAACATTCACAGGTGAAGTGCAGTAAGCTTGTGCGACCATGTGCTTTCACAAGATGATGGATGGCACTGAGCTTGATTGCAGATTAGGCACACACATACAGTGAGGAAAATTATTTGATCCCTGCAGATTTTAGAAGTTTGCCCCCATACATAGAAATGAAAGGCCTATAATTTTTTATCATAGGTGTATTTTTTTAGATACATTTTATTAAGGGTTTTGTGCTTTATGTACAAATACAACAACAAAAAATAAATAAAAATAAAACCGTTCCAAATCATGAAACAGTAACATAAGGGCAAATTAAAAATACTGAATGAACAAGAGCCATAAAGTAAACAATGCCGTGCCGTGCTGGTTGCCCTGAGCGTCTAATCGATAGTGGGTGCTGAAACACCCTGTGATGTGCAATCCAGTAGTTCCAGAGCACTGGACAATTGAGCATTTCAATTCCAGGAGGTGTATATAAAAGGTGACATTATTTGGGACAGTTCTGACCTATCAAAGGTGGCGGCAGTGAAGTATCGCCATTGCCTGAAAAAATGTTTCGTTCTCAGATCCTTATGCAGTTCCACATCTAGCTGCTCCCTATTGAATAGCAATTTGAGTTCTCTCACAATCTCCAATACCGTGGGGGCCGAAGATGCATTCCAAGAACACATAATGCACCTTCTAGCTGCCAGCAGGCATTTATGCATCCAGTTCGAGCCCTTGCACTTGGAATCTTGAAAGTCTTCCGTGGAGTCCTGCAGTGCACTAAAAATTAGCATTGTCTCATGGTTGGCGAACATGAGACAATGAAGGTAATATATGAGGAGATCCTTGTCCAGAACTCAGCGATGGATGGGCAAAACCAGAAGCAGTGGGATAGTGAGGGACGTGACCGGCCACACTTAGGGCACTGCGATACGAGTCGTTGTGCGGATGAAACCGCTTGTACAAAATATGGTAGTATGCTCTATGCATTATTTTGAACTAGGTCTCCCTCCAGATCTCATTTGTAATAAGTCCTCTGATTTTATTGTAACCTTTCACAAGGTGTTCCACAATGTTAGGGTCAGGGAAGTCATTAGACCAGTCCTTCACATTTGAGGCCGATAGAGGGAGAACGTAGCACATTTGTAGCCTGGGGTACAGGTCCGATATAGAGTATTGGCTGGTGGACATCAAGGTGTCTAAGAACGTGGTGGTGAAAAAAGACTGTGGTTCCCTAGAGTGACCCTTCCATGTTTCCGATATTTGGTGAAAGTGCGAGAGCGAAACACGGAATCTGGTTGATAAGGTTTGAAAAGGCAGCGGGTCAAAAGAACCATCAGTGAACAATTGTCTCCAGGTTGTACGCCCCTGTTGCTGCCAGGTCTGGAAAGCCGCATGATCCTGACCCTGAGGAAACAAGGGGGTTACCCCGTATTGGGCAGTGATTTGAAATATATGGTGAAAGTTGTAACTGCTTTCTAACCTCCCTCCATGCTATTATAGTGTGAGCAATTATGTTGCGCTTGGTAGTAAGCAATATTCTTTACTGTGTCACCTTGTGTTTCTAATAAAAAATGTTTATGCTAAGTGAAAATAAGAATAAAATAAAATAAATTAAATTAAACGTAATGGACAAAATTAGTAAAATGGTGTGAAGTATATATAATAAAATTAATAAATTATAAACTGCGTCTGTGTATTATTCAATATTTCGTTAGTTAGATATGTTTGTGATGTGACAATTAGAAAACAATATTCTGTGATTAGGCTCTCGACCACAACTTCTATATGAATTATATGTGCATTCAGATTCAAAAGGTTGATCTCATCATTCGATTGGTTAATTCCAGTTAAACACCTATTCACTTCGGAGTGACCGATATTAACGATAATAATGGTAACTTATAAAAATAAACCATTTATCATTGCCCCAAAAATAAAAATAAAAAAAGGCACAAGATCAGAACGAACAAAAGAAAAGAAGAAAAAGGCAAACAGATTGGGCCAATCCTATAACATTTTCAGTCTTTCAAAATAGGGATTATTATGTGCTGGCCTCAATCATCAATTGTCAGTGTCTCCGTATTAGGCGTGGATTAGAGTTACACCAAAAAAGTTCTTTCAATCAAAGAGGCATTTACCTCTTTCACTAAGAGAAGGAAAAAATATTAATAAAAATCGGAAAAAGCAAAAAACAAAACAAAATGTCTATTACTTTGTCTTCCGTCCGTAAATCCCCGAAATCTTTATTTCCTCTCTATCCTCCAATCAGTCAGCACACGGTCCTGGTGCCGGTATCGAACGTCCTCCAGGTGCAGTCCAACCGAGGGAGGAAGACGGATGTTATTATAGTATCCCTGAGCAAGAGGTTGCGAGAGAACTCCTTTGGCAATAAAAACAATTTACAGTGTAAGACCGCCTTAAGGTCCCATGGGTACACTAGAGCTTTTTCTAAGGTCAAGTTAGAAAATCTACAGTTGTCAGATAACCAATCCATCGTGTGGCGTAATAGGCACGCTATATTACAAAGGCGAACATTTGGAAAGCTGGAGCCGTAGTTTTTTAATGGATATTCTTGGGCGTTTAGTGCGCCAGATGAATTGAGTCATGGCTCTATTGAGGTGTTGGACATCAGAATGCCTTAGAAGCAGGGGAATGGTCTGTAATGGACCAGAAGTGTAGCAAAACTGGTCATTTTCAAGAGATGTATTCTCCCAAAGAGCGATAAGGGAAGGTCCCACCAAGCCTCAAGTTCGCGGATTATCTTATTAATAATGGATGGAAAATTGAGGGTATACAAAGAAGACAGAGTTTTACATATTTTAATGCCCAGGTAGGTGATGTCCCGCCGTGCCACCATCAGAGAAGTGCATTGAGCCCGCAATGCATTCGAAGATCCATTAAGGGGGAGAAGTTCGCTTTTAGAATAATTGATGCAGAAATCGTAAAAAGTGCTAAAGTTGTCCAAGATGACTGGGAGCTCTGGAATATCAACAGGGGGGAGGGAGGTAAATAACATAATGTCATCAGCGAAAAGCGAGATCCTTAACTCCTCCTCACCCACTGGTATGCCATGTAGTGTGGTTGTCTGCAGGTTATACCTAGTTAAAGGTTCCAGTGCCAAATTAAAGAGCAGGTGGGACAGTGGGCATCCCTGTCTAGTCCCCTCTGTAGAGCTATAGATGGAGACAGGGCCCCCTATGTCCAAATTCTTGCGGTGGTAGAGGCATACATCTGTTTCAATAGGGAAAGCAACCGGCCCTGGAGCTCAAAAGAGGACATCACTTTGAACAACCAGTCTAAATTAACGTTATCAAACGCCTTTTCGGCATCTAAGGTCACTATGGTCGAAATCTTGTGTCGGAGACGCCTTGGTCATCTCTAGGGCCATTATCACACGTCTGATATTCATCACCGCCGACCTCCCTTTGATAAAACCAACTTGCGATGGGTGAATAATAGACGGTAAAATGACAGATGATCAGCTAAAATGTTTGACAAGATTTTTGCATCGATATTGATAAGTGAAATCGGCCTGTAGGAGCCCGGATGCGTGGGGTCCTTTCCCACTTCCGGGAGAAGTTTGACATATGCCTCCATGCCGGTCAGGAAATACGCCTTTCTCTTCCACATAGAATTGTAAAGGGAGCACAGGGTGTCTAGGAGGTCCCCCTTCAGAATCTTGAAGAATTCTGCAGTGAAGCCATCAGGGCCTGGTGATTTCGCACCCGCCAGGCCAGCAATAACTCGAGCAATTTCGTCTACAGCTATGTCCTCATTAAGGAGTCTAAGTTGCTCATCTGTCACACCCGGGAGGGACAATTGAGCCAGAAAGCGGTCTACCTTAGTCAAGTGCATGTCATCCACACTGTATAAAGATCTATAAAAGTTTTTCAAAGCTTGATTTATGGGTCCCGACTCAGTGAGCAGTTTACCAGTAAGATCTTTTAACGTACAGATATGCCTACCCTTCACTAAGCGTGCCAGAAGCTCAACCACCTTATTCCCATTTATATAATAGGCTAGATCAGTGAAAGACATTTTCATTTGTTCATATCTGACCGCCCACAGGTCAAAGCTTCTCTTGGCCGTCTCCCAGTTGTGTTTGTTGGGAGGAGAGAGGAGTGCTTTCAGATAAAAGATAGAAAACCAGCTGCACTCCTTACCGGAATGATAGTAAACCTGTGTCACGGCCGCCGCCGTCACCAGCCAGCGAGGAGGGAGGATGCGGCAGCCAGTCGCTCCTTCGTTGGGCCGATTGCGTTCCAGGGTGGAGCGCACGCGCGTCACTTCCGGGTTTCCGTGGAACGTGGAACGCGGAATATTGAGTCAGAACGCCTGCTGTCTCCTGGGACCCTCCAACACGATAGACTGTGCCTTCAGCTTACCTCTACTACCCGGACACCACCAAGGACCCCAGCTACTTCCATTCCGGCTTGTACTCCAAAGCGCAAGTACTCTTAGTGCAGTTGCACACTATAACCATACACACTGTCTCTGAGTACAATCTGCAAGTTAACTACTATACTGGGGGACTGATTCACTGCTACTGTTGTAGATAACCCTCTAGATCCTGCAAAAGCATTAACCCTTGACGTCATCCATCGCTCATCCAGTAGCACACTTAACGTTAACCCTCGCCACTCTCTTACTAACCCTGAGGCTGTGATGCAAGGTACCCTAACTCTCAGTTCACATAGAGAGTGAAACCAGGGTACCAGACCTGAGAAGCCTCCGCAGCTGTGATCCACGTGACCAGTACCCATACAGGCGTGACAACCTGCAAAAGCAGGTGGGGGCTTGTAGCGACCACAGACGGCACCGTCTATAACACAAGAATATCAAGTAAATGCCACCAGCACACCAAAAATTATTCAGCAAGAGTCCATTTATTTACACATTGCCATTCAGTAACAAGCGCTTTCGGGGGTCTCAAGGATACCCCTTCATCATGCTCAAAATGACAAGGGAAGGAGAGGGAGCTTTCATCTCCCTCTGCCTGGAGCGCAGAGCGACACTGGCCTCCTGATAGGCTTGTAGAGCTTTTCTCTTATAAGACACCCTTAAATAAGCTTTATCCATCTCCCAAAAAAGTGTGGGAGTATCAACATGTTGACTATTACATTCAGCGCATTCTTTTCAAGAGGCCTGGAGAAAGTTACAGAAATCCTCATTGGATGCTAGGAATCCCGGGAAGCGCCACAGGATCATGTTTGGGATCTTCAGGGCCATTTGAAGCGACAAAGATATAGGTGTGTGGTCGTAGATGGCTATATCATGAATTTTCGACCCTTCTGCCATTGGTAGCACTTGGGAGGAGCAGCAGAAATAATCTATTATGGACAGGCAGTCGTGGACCCATGAGAAATTTGTGAAATCATTTTCCAAGGGTTGCTGCAGCCTCCACATGTCATGGAAAGCCATGGAA
Source organism: Nanorana parkeri (assembly GCF_000935625.1). Taxonomy (NCBI): domain Eukaryota; kingdom Metazoa; phylum Chordata; class Amphibia; order Anura; family Dicroglossidae; genus Nanorana; species Nanorana parkeri. The sequence goes on along the minus strand of NW_017308401.1, from coordinate 31,927 downwards.
GACATCAAGTCAAACAATGCGGATTTCTGGGTTCCAGGCACTGGCAGAACTACCAGGGTCGCAATTTGCGACCGGGCCCTAGCGTTCCGCCTGTTGGGGGGCCCAGAGAGGAAGCAGAGGGCTCGAAAGCTTCCTCATGCTGCCCCCCCCTCCAGATAGCGCCGCTCCATCCCTCGGTACTCTGCATGTACGGGCGGCTGTGCTGGGATAGAGAGGCTCTGCCTGTCACTTTTCTGCCTGGCAGGGCCACTACCGACACAGCAGGCACCGCCAATAATGTATTTCTGTGACTTGTAGTCCTGCATAGTTGGTGGTATTCTTCATTGCTTTATAATGATTATACAGCAATGCAGAATAGCACTAACTATGCAGGGCTACAAGTCCCAGCAATACATTAGAATGATTATATAGCAATGCTGAATAGCACCAACTATGCAGGACAACAAGTCCCAGCAATACATTATATTATTAAATAGGGATACACCAATGTGTGTGTGTGTGTGTGTGGGGGGGAGGGGTTAAGAAGCTGTTTTTTTTACATTAGAATGTATTGCTGGGACTTGTAGTCCTGCATAGCTGGTGCTATTCTGCTTTGCTGTATAATGATTATACAGCAATGCAGAATAGCACCAACTATGCAGGACTACAAGTCCCAGCAATACATTATATTATTAAGTTGGGATGCACCAGTGCCAATACTGGGTTTTTTCACACGTACTTGTAAAAATGCCCCATACTAAGCGCAGGCAAAATTACCAGGGTTGCAGCAGTCGCATTTGCGACCGGGCCCTGGTGTTCGGCCAGTTGGGGGGAGCCCAGAGAGAAAGAAGAGGGCCCGCCACACGCAGCTGCCTCATGCTGCCCGCTGTGTTTTTGACACTTGCAGACCGCAGTTCAGGCAGAGGGATGGGGAAGACGCTGTAGTGGGGGGCGGCCAGTCAGGGAACTCCATTTGCATCCACTTTTTTTTCTGACTGCAATGGAACGCAGGCATTGATTTGCCATGCGTTCCGGTGCAGGCTATCGCACTGCGGTGCCATTGACTTTAATGCACCGCCACGCCCCCTCCAACCCCAGAACGCAGTGTGCTGGCCGGGATGCAATCTAGTGTGTTCCAGCACTAAATCGGGCTGGAAAACACTGGAGCTGGTGTGAACTAGCCCTGAAAGTCATAACATACATACTGTCTATTTAATAGAAGAAGAAAAAGAGATC
>NW_017308401.1:21276-30519 GCF_000935625.1 Nanorana parkeri | reverse complement strand
ACGGCCTGTTGCGTGGGGTGGGGGGGGGGGGGGGGGGCTTAATGGTTTCTTGCACCGGGGCCCTGAGGTTTCTAGTTACACCTCTGGTTCCAGGTAATGGACCCCCCAGCAAAGGAGAACCGGCAGCTCACCGCCTGTTCTCAGACTCATTCGTTGTGGACTTGAGTCACCCCCCACCAAATGAAACAAAGTCGGTGAGCAAGAGAGCTAGCGTGCCAAAGTTATAAAGTGTAGTTTAGCGGGTGAGTTATGCATGTGAACATTTGTGATGGTTAATTCGGCATTCTGATATTTCAAAATTATTGATATCATCCTGCCGTCCGTATCAGATTCAGTTTTCAGGTATAGCCACCCCTGCCCTGCGTCCCGCGTAGGGAGACCCATACACCTCCAAAGACCCAGAGTTTCCGCAGGCGGGCAAAATCCTGAGCTTTTTAGTGGGTTTCCTGAAGTAGCGCTATATCTGCTCCCAAACGTCGAATATGTCGCAGGACCAGATATAATCCCTGCAGACAATCCTTATCAGATAGCTGAACTCACCAAATACCTTTTCATCCACGAAGGTGCTTTATATGAATGCAGCAGGGTTACGGCAGATAACAGGATACAGCAGATAAATGAATAGACGGTATTTGAAGGTCGGAGATAGTAATGTTTCAAAATGCAATGCAGATGCTCTCCTCCCGCACCTCCCAGCTTGGCCTCCTGTGTCAGGATGAAGAGCGGTGCGGTGACAGCTGTGGTCTATCACAGGAGGCGGAGCTATCCTATCTCACCGCCCACCCACCCACTTCCAGTGACAGCCTGTTCAGGATGGAGAGCGAGTATACAAACACTCACCGATCAGCTGATCGCTGAGTGTTTGTAAATAACTGGACGTAGTGTGCTTACTATTGTGACAGACTCCAGTACATCTTTTTCTTTTTTTTATGCTCCTTATAGATTTCATGTCATGTTTAAAAAAATAAACACCAAAATCTTGCAGGTGATATAGCTGCCCATTCATTATGGCAAATGCCTCTAGGTCATGCAGTCTTTGGTTGTCTTGCATGAACCGCACATTTGAGATCTCAATGATACTAAGGTCAGAAAATCACCAGAATCTTCACCTTTTTCGGCTGCAACCATTGGTGCTTAGGGTCAACTTGGCCTTCTGGTCATTGTCATGCTGCTGTGCAAGAGCGTCCAATGAACAGCTTTTGTGCAGAAGAATGCAAATTGTCTGCCAGTATTTTCTGACAACATACTGCATTCATCTTGCCATCAATTTTCACAAGATTCCCCCCCCCCCCAAAAAAAACATCAGTGAGCCACCACCATGCTTCACAGTGGGGGATGGTATTCTTGTCACTATAGGCCTTGTTGACCCATCTCCAAACATAGCGCTTATGGTAGTGACCATAAAGCTCTATTTTGATCTCGGCACTCCAAATTACAGTGAGCCAAAAGCTGAGGTGTGTTGAGGTGTTGTCGGGCATATTGTAACCGGGCTTTTTTGTGGCATTGGCAGTGCAGCCTGTATTTCTCCTGAGGTTACCTGTGGGTTTTTCTTTGTATCCCGAACAATTCCTCTAGCAGTTGTGGCTGCAATCTTTCTTGGTCTACTTGACTTTAGCTTGGTATTAAGAGATCCCCAAATTTTCCACTTCTTCATAAGTGATTGAACAGTACTGACTGGCATTTTCAAGGCTTTGGGTATCTTTTTATTTCCTTTTCCATTACCTTATTACGCAGGTCTTTTGACAGTTATTTTCTGCTCCCCATGGCTCAGTATCTAGCCTGCTCAGTGCATCCACGTGAGAGCTAACAAACTCATTGACTATTTATACTAGGAATGCACTAAAAGTTTGGCCCCCCGAAACATATCGGACGAAAAAGGGCACTTTGGGCAAAATGCCAAAAGTGTCATCTTTCAGCTGAAATTGCGGTGCCTCCCTGGTTTCTCCCCTTTCTGCTGGGCGTTGCTCTGTGTCCCCTCTGACACAGTGCAGCATACAGCGGGCAGGAGAGCAACTGTCACAGAATGCCATGTGGTGCGAGGGAGGAGAGAGCGATGTGAGCGGCCTGGCATTTCCTTCTGCACCTCCCCGCTCAGCCTCCTGTAACAGTTAAGGAGAGTGGTGTGGGGGCGGAGGCAGCTGTCACAGCAGGCAGGGTCAGTGGTGCGGGGAAGGAGTCAGCTGTCACAGACCAAACTCTCCGCACCGCTCGCTCAGCCTCCTGTGACAGCAAGTCAGGTTTCAGAGCGGGTACAAACGATCAGTGATCCCTGAGTGTTTGTAAATAACTGAGGACATAGTATGTTTACTGTGTCCCCAATTATGAATACATAGAAAGGGATCTACATAATTTCCCGTTCATTCATGATTGTGGACATGATAAACATATTGTATCTCCACAAGTTATGAATGAACAGGAACACTCAGTGTAGAGGCTTCCTGTTTATTTATAACAGGGACTGCAGAAAAAGAGATTGAGAGGTTTCCTCAATCTCTTTTTCTATTTTAAAAGGAAATATCAGGGGTCTGTTTACATCCCTGATATTTCCCCGAAGCCCCTAACAGTAAAGTAAAAAAATATTTAATTAACCACTTCAAGACCAGGTGTTTAGACCCCCTTCCTGGCCAGGCCATTTTTCAGTGTTCAGCGCTGCAGTACTTTGACTGGTTTATTCCGTCATGCAACACTGTACTGAAATGAATTTTATACCATTTTTTGGGGACAGATAGAGCTTTCTTTTGGTGGTATTTAAACACCACTGGGGTTTTTATTTTTTACTATAATTCGTACGGAAACATTTATTATTACCCAGTTTTTTGGTAAAATATAAAAGTCGGGGTCACGTCAGGTAAATAGACACCAAACATGTCAAGCTTTAAAATTGCGCGCACCCGCGAAATCGCAGAAAACTACCATACCCAAAATTGCCCATAGGCGACACTTTAAAAGCTTTTACCGCTCATCAGTTTAGCGTTATCAGTGATTGATGGCCCTAGACTTATTGCTCTCACTGCGACGTTCGCAGCGATATGTAACATGTGCGGCGTAATGGGCGCAATCGTTTTTTTGCACGTGTGCGCCCCCGACGCATGTTTGGGTGGGGACTTAAACATTTTTTTTTGTTTTTTTATTCTTTATGTGTAACTTTAAATTTTTTTGGGGGGTGGGACTTACATTTTTTTTTCTTTTTTTTTTCCACTAAACTTTATTGCTATCGCATACGGGGCTAATAAAAAAACCCCTATGTGATAGCAAAATATGTGACAGGTCCTCTTTATGGAGACATCAGGGGTCTCCAAGACCCCTAATGTCACCTAGGACCCCCCAAAAGAAGCTGATGAAGCACAGATCTGCTCCATCAGCTTCTTTGCAGCTTCTGAAGCTGGAGAGTGACACAAGAATGCGGAAGTGATGTATTATACAACACTTCTGCATTCTTGCAGAGGAGAGGGGACCCGGAGGGAGCTCGTGTAACACAGGCGACCTGCTGATCCCGGGCTCGCACCGGGCACAGCGGGGGGGGAACCGATCGGCACCCCATACACGCGATCCGCCGGCTCTACAGCCGGCGGATCGCTTGTATGGTAAGCATTGCTGCCTGTTTTTGAATTTCGGCCGTTCTAGAGAGCTCTGGGCCGGCCGTTTTTTTACTACGGCTGGCACGGAGGTGGTTAAAGAAAAAAAATTTGAAAAAATTTGAAAAGGTTAGAAAATCGAAAATAAAAACAAAATGTAAGACCAAAACCAAAATTTTTTGTTTTAAAAATGTAATTTCGATGCACCTCTAATTTATACACAGACACTTAATTGCAATCAAAAAAGCCACAGATGTGAGAAATTAACCTTTAATTGCCATTTTAACCCGTGTGTGTCACCTTGTGTGTCTGTAACAAGGCCAAACATTCCAGGGTATGTAAACAGGGCCATTTGGGTGATTTATGTTATTATCATGATTTAAAATGGAGCCAAACAACTGTGATAATAAATGACTTCACTTGATCACCATCCTTAAATAAGAAAGACAGTTTGTTGGCATGATCAGTCCTATTTTCAACATCAATGCCAAAATTCCATGATTTCTGCCAGGGAATGCAAACTTTTATGCACAACAACTGTATATTACTCGAGCCCCGACGCCTAATTCTGACTAGACTTTCTAGATCACACAGGAAATACCATGGATAGACACACTGGAAGGAGATCGTGCGGGAGGCATCTGTTAGGGGGCCATCTGGTCTCTGGTCGTCCCCCTCACTCCCCTCCCTACCAACTCCCCACGCTACCCTCCCTCTTTCATTCCCTCCCCTTCTCTGTTCTTCTCTCTTTTATGGAGGGCACATGTTCACGCAGATATGCGGGCAAAATATCCTGCCTCAATGCTTCCTCGCTCCATAGACCTGCTCACCTTACGAGGTAGACGCGCCTTACGACGCCTGGGGGAGTTAGGAGTGGGAGCCCACACGCTGAAACCATAGTGGGCCGCTCCAACGCACCCGCCCTCCCCACTAACTGGAATTATTGATAGGCTTTGCATTCTACGGATAGGGATAAAATGCCCCCCCAGGATCTCTACGCTACTTCAAAAGGTGCTATCCCTCTTCATACGACCCTACCCATCTGAGTATCTGTTGGATGTCTGTAATGTTATGTGATGTTGACCTCATGAGATGGAAATTAGATTATATACAAAGATTGTCAATGTTTTATGTTATATGTGTACCTTTGACTCATGCACTTGATCAACTTCTGTAACCCTGTTGATCATTGCTGTGAATGTCTTTTGTGAAAAACTTTCTTGAATAAAAAATTTTTGGAAACAAAAAAAACAACTGTATATTACTATGGGGTTTCCTGACCTTTTAGCAGGGACAGGAAGCATACTGTATGAAAAGAAGAACTTGTTTGTAACAAGAACTTTATGGTAGTGGCTAGACATTAATGTAAACAAAACCACAGAAAGTATATAAAAGAACAGTTCCCTACACACTTATGATATATAATGTTATTCATGCCTCAGGGATGACTGGGCGAACCCATTAGTGTGCTAACTTTGATTGTCCTGTTATTTATTTTTATTTTTTTTCACAGGTAAAGTGCTTTTTATTGAATTCACAAAGATGTCAGGTTTACAAGCATTATTCGTATACGAATAAACTATTTGAGAACAGAGATGAAAACAGTGCACACGTACAGTGTAATGATTCAACACCATAGGGAAGGGGTTAAACAGACATACAAACAAAGGGAATTTGCCCATGTTTAGTCAATCAGATCTCGTAGACAGAAATGATGGGCACAAGCTGGTGTGGTGAGCTATTCCTGATGTTACTATAAAGTTGCGAACTTACGGGATAGTGTGGGTAACATCTGGTTAGTTTTGGGAGATTCGAGAGGGTGGAGTAGGGTGTCAAATTAAAATTTAAGGCGCGCCCCTGAAGAATATATAGTATTGTCAGAGTTCATATCATGGGCGTAATAAGGGATAGAGTAGAGGTGGAAAAAGAAAGTATGAGGTTAGTTCGAAGTGGAGCAGAGAAGAGGTGACAGGAAAAGGGAGTAGGGAAGCAGGAAGAAAAGTGGACGGGAAAATACAGGGTGGGGTCTAGGGACTTAGGGGGGAAGAGGGGGATCGTGGTCTGTCCACTCCCCTCGGCGCTGGGCGCGTCCTCCCCCCCTCCAAAACCACCAGGGAAACAGCTGGAACATGAGGGGTGTTACCCCCAAGGGAAGGAATGGGTTGCGGGTATAACTTCGTGGCGGTTTATGTAGAGCCACATATGGTTAAGGCCTTGTACGTGTCAGTAGCTTTGAACAAGTGTCAGGCTGTCCATGTTTTCAAAAATCTGTGCATGTTTCCTCTATTGTTGGAGATCAGTTCTTCCATGTGTGCTACTGTGTCGACCCGAGCAAGCCATTCTTTTATGGTCGGGGGGTTTGGTGATTTCCAGTGTCTAGGAATCACTGTTTTAGCTGCATTCAATAAGTGTAGAGCCAGAGACTTCTTGGAGATATGATCAGATTCACCGAAGTGGAAGAGTAAAAATGAGGGCGCGGCAAAAGCCAGGGAAGTGGTTGTATTGTTTGTGGTGAGTCTGTGAACTTCAGTCCAAAATGGGCCTATGAGGGGGCACGACCACCAAATGTGAAGCAGGGTGCCTACCTCTCTGGAGCAGCGCCAGCAGGTGTCAGGCTGGTCTGGGAAGATGCGGGGGAGCACCACCGGAGTTTTGTACCATCTAGAGCGGAGTTTGTAATTGGTCTCTTGGATTTGGACATTGGAGGATCCGCATCAACCGGGTATCCATCTTTTCCCAATCTTGTGGGGAGAGATTGATCTTTAGTTCCTCCTCCCAAGCTCTAGTTGAAGGTGATGTGGTGGCAAGGGAGAATTAGACAGCAATGTGTATGTCTCGGAGATTAAACGAGTGGTCCTACCGGATGAAGTACAAAGCCTCTCAAAAGGAGTGAGAGTTCGCGCGACGTGCGATCTAACGTCGTGTGCATTTAGGTAGTGTCGAATTTGCAAGTAGGTCCACAAGGGTAGTGGATGATCTTGGTTCGTAGAGTTGAGGTCAGATAAGGACCGAAACAGACCCTGACGGTCAAAGAATCGATTTGCAGAAGGGGCCTTCTCCGGGGACTATTTGCTTAGGAACAAGGGGTGGAAGCCTGGAGTGAAAGCAGGATTCATGCGAACCAGAGTGAGAGGGCTAGGGTTGGAGGAAAGATCAGTGTGAGTGCATATGGTTGTGAAGAGACGTAAGGAAGCGCCTATGATGGGGTGTGATGATATCTGAGTAGAGAGGAGTGGGCGGCTGATCCAGGGCCAGGAGGCAATCGGTATGTCTGATTGGAGTTGTTCAATCCGGACCCAGTCTTTATAGGGTCCGTGGCGGGACCAATCCACTAGGCGGGTAAGGTGGCATGCCCGGTAGTAATTCAGTATGTTGGGGAGACCTATACCTCCCGTTGTTTTGGCGTGGGTGAGAGTCTCAAACCCGACCCGTGGTGTTTTGTTGTTCCAGAGAAAAGCTCTCAGCATTGCATTGACCGTTGTGAAGAAGGCTTTAGGAAGGGCGATAGGAATCGTCTGGAACAAATACAAGAGCTTGGGCAGGACAGTCATTTTGATGATGGCAGCCCTGCCAAACCGTGAGTACATCAATTTGCTCCATGTTAACAGGTCGAGCCGTAAGCGAGTCAAGAGGGCGGTAAAGTTGAGGGAATAAAGATGCTGTAAGTCAGTGGGTAGTTGAATCCCTAACTACATAATGGCGGAGTCTGCCCACCCAAAGGGGAAGGTGTTTTTACAAAATTGGACCAGTTCGTCCGGGAGAGAAATGTTAAGTGCCGCAGATTTTCTGAAATTGATCTTAAAAAATGAGATTGTCGCAAATTCCCGAAAGGCCATTAATAGATTGGGGAGTGATATGCGCGGTTTTGTCAAAAAGAAAAGCAAATCGTCTGCGAACGCTGCTACTTTAAATTCTTTGCATGGCGTGAGGAAGCCGTGCATGTTGGAATCAGAGCGAACACGGCGGAGGAAAGGCTCTAGTGCCAATATGAAGAGCAGCGGCGACAACGGGCACCCGTCTCGTTCCGTTGCGGATGGGGAAGGCCTCAGACAGAGACCCGTTCACGCGCATGTTAGCCGCGGGATTGTGGTACAGCAGGGCTATGCGGTCCAGCATGCGAGGACCTATACCCAGGTGTTTCAGGGAAGCAAAGAGGTAATCCCACGCTACTCTGTCGAAGGCCTTCTCCGCGTCGCTGGACAGGAGAAAGCCCGCCCCACCACTACTCCTCAACCAATGGTGCAAGTTTAGGACTTTGGTGGTATTGTCCCTCGCCTTTCTCACGAGGACAAAGCCCACCTGATCCCCGTCTATGACGTCCGGAAGGAGAGTCGCTAGACGATTGGCCAATATTTTGGCATGTAATTTGACGTTGGCATTAATGAGGGAAATGGGGCGATAATTTGCGCAAAATGATTCGTCTTTCCCAGGCTTAGGTATGACAACAATGTGCGCTCCCAGAAGGTGGGCAGACTCATGGGGTTGTCGGGGAAAGAGGTCAAATGCGTTTAAGAAGTGAGGGGTAAGGTCTTCCGCGAAAGATTTGTAATAGAGGGAAGTAAAGCCATCAGGGGAGTGATATGCGCGGTTGTGTCAAAAATAAAAGCAAATCGTCTGCGAACGCTGCTAGGTTTCAGTTGGGAAATGGCAGTCAGCACTTCTCTGGGGGTGATGGGAGCCTCTAGGTCTAAGAGAGATGACCCGCTAAGGGGTGGAGGGCTGTATTGGGACAGGAAGGATTTGATCTTTTCTGACCTAGCCGTTGAGGCAGATGGTGAGGTGGTCAAAGGGGTAAGTCCATAGAGTTGTTCATAGTAAGAGCGAAACTGAGATGCTATATTCGGTGTATCCAAGTGCTTTGTGCCATTCTGGTCAATAATCTGGGCGAAGCAGTTTGGCATTTCAAGGCTCGCGCTTGTAACTTGCCAGGTTTGTTGCCATGTTTATAAAAGATTTTGCTCTGGTTAATGAAGGCTTTTTTGGTGTTTGCGTGTATGAACTGGAGAAGATCGTTACGGGCTTGGGTCAGGTCTGACAGATGATGCAAGGCCAACGATTGTTTATGGAGTGCTTCCAGTGAGGCTATGCGAGCAAGTAGGGAGGCAGAACGGGCCTTCCGCCTTCTGTGTAATAGAGAGTGGATGCGGATGAACTCGCCCCTGATAACGCTCTTGTGGGCTTCCCATAACATCAGCGGGGATGAGCAGCAGTCGCTATTCAGTGAGAAGAATTCCCTAAGTTTAGTCTGGATGCGGGAAACATGGGCCAGCTCCCCTAGCGTTGCAGGATCCAGCCTCCATACCCGGGAGTGTGGAGAAAAGACAGGCAGTTTAAGGGTCATAGAAATCGGAGCATGATCTGAGAGGATCATGCGTTCAATCGTCGCTCCCAGCAAATTAGGCAGGTCTCTTTGAATGACAAGTAGGAAGTCTATTCTGGAATAGCTGGAGTGCGGATGTGAGTAAAAGGTAAAGTCCTTCATTGTAGGATAAAGAAAGCGCCAGGCGTCATGGGGGCAAAGGGAGGTCATCAATTTCTTAATTGAACGTAAGATGCGGAACGGAACCGAGGATTTGCCCGAGGAAGAATCCAGCACGGGGTTCAAGGGAACGTTGAAATCCCCTCCTACGATTAGCAAGGGGAGGGAATGACCGAGGGAGGGAGGGGG
>NW_017308401.1:2230-21148 GCF_000935625.1 Nanorana parkeri | reverse complement strand
CCCGAACCGAGTCCTGGCCGTTCCAGGCGGTATGATGTGGTGGGGAGGATAAGGCAGAGGGAGTAAGGCCTGGGGCGGTCAGCTGTCTCCGACGGGAGCAGGGGCAGCCAGTTAGTTCCCAGCGGAGTGTTGGAGGCCTATGTATATATGACGTAATGCAAACACGAGGGGAGGCTATCCCTATGAACACCATCCTGTCACTAGCAAGGGTTGGTGCCTTCCCCTCGTTCTCTGCCACCAGCACCCCCCGCCCAGGCATCCCCGACCACTTCGCCGTCATCCAGGAGGCCCATGGGCTTGAGTGTGTGACTCCAGATTTAAGGAGGTGTCCATGACAATAACACCATAGTAAAGCATTTCTAAGTATAGCTGACAGTTCGCCTTTCAGAGGCCCCAACTGGATCTACCCTCTGACGTGGCGGTGAGGCGGAGAAAAGGCGGGGAGAGGGTGACAGAGGGCGGACGGGGAGACCAAGGGCAGGGAAGAGAAGAGGGCTACATAGGAGGGAGGAGGGGAACCAGCGGTCAGTAGCATCGGATGTGTAGGTCCGGAGGGGAAGGATGGGGAAAGGGGAAGGGGGGGGCAAGGGGACCGGGAAAGGAGTAAAGTTACACGGTTAAAACAGAAAGTGCAATACGTTACTAGTAGGCCGCGTCTTAGCAGTTGGAAGGTGAGGTCTCCAGTGGCAACGGTGTAGTCCTCCCATGGCGGATCGGAACCTGGTGGGAGCTGATCCATCTGGCCTGGCTAAAGTCCGGTTGGTTCTCTTGGGTGCTAAGTCCGCAATGCTACCGTAGGATGCCGCATTCCTACATGGTGAGAGTTCAGTCTGATGAAAGTCGGAGGTTGAAGGGTGATCATGAACAGCGTCTTATCGACCTGTGAACGAGGCATATACGGCAGCGAGGCGGAGTTGCCAAAGGCCCGAATGTAGATGGGGAAGGCGAAAGGTTGGTTCGGGAGTAATCCAGCTTCAGGTGTGGTTCCAAAAGTAGGTTGCAAGGATCAAAGTTGCGGTTGGTGAGCAAGTGGTTGGGGTGTCATGTCCAATTCTGTGTCCCATGAAGAGGTGAACATAAGAGGTCAGTCGGCATCAAGCGTAATTCAGTGCTGGGGAGACGGCTCACCTCGAGGGCCTGGGGACTGCGACAGCTCGCGACCCATGGTATCCGGTGGTGGGGATGGTAGCCGTTTGTCTTGGCGCCGGAACTCCGTGTACCATTCCGGGAGATCAATCATCAGGATATGTAATTGGTCGCAGAACCTTGGAAGATCTGCTGGGACCGCGAAGGAGAAACGTACAGCCTGCGTTGGTGGCAGCCAGGCCGAATGGAAATCTCCAACGGTAGCTGATACCTCGGGAATGCAGGGTTTGCAGCAAGGGTCGGAGCGCTCTCCTGTTTTGCAGGGTCAGGTGAGATAAGTCCTGGAACAATTGTATCTCCATGTCCCGGTAAAGAATGCGTGGTCGGTCCCTAGCTCTCCGGAGGATTTCTTCCTTCAGGCAAAAGTCCACCAGGCAGCATATGATGTCTCGCGGAGGTTCATTAGCTCTGCCTTTGGGCCGTAGGGCGTGGTGGAAGCGGTCCATGCTGACCGGAGAAGCCAGAGGTCTATCTAGCAGTTCGTTAAAAATGTCCGTTAATGTGGATTCGAGCTGGTCCGATTCAACGGCTTCTGGGATGCCTCTAACCCGCAGGTTATGTCGTCATCCCCGGGAATTCGTTAAATGTTCAAGAGCAGCTGTTGTTAAAGTGTTTAAAGACTGGACTGTCAGCCGAAAATCTGGGTCTGAACGTGCGAATTGTGGCCGTCAGCGACTAGTCAATGTTAGGGCAGAGCGGAGAGTGGCAAAACTGGTACAAGACAACAGAAGGGCAACGGTGCAGTGTCAGATTCCTTGCATCACCTTTCAACATCTCGTGGAGTCACTAGGCGGCCCAACAAAGTCATCTCGTGGAGTCATCTCTTAGCCCAACAAAGTACTGATGGGGTGGTCATAATAATCTGGCCACTCAGTGTATATAGCTCCGTCTGTCTAGTATTTGCTTTGGGGAGCAGTTGGAGTGTATGCATCCTGTCTTTGCTCTTTGCACTTATGTGGTGCTACTTGCGCCCTCACATACGCCATTTGGGCAGGTTTTAGCATCCCTCTCCATCTACTGGTATTATTGGGTGAGGCTGATTGAGAGTGGACACTCCTAGGGTGTTAGGCACAGTTTAGCCTAGATCTATAGCTCTTATATTACAACTCCAGTTCTCCTCCTTTCCCCCTCAATCCCTACCTTCTCTTTTTCTCCCCCTGCCTTTTTTTTTCTTCCAGACCCCAGGGAGAGAGCTCTGGTTGTGGATATTTGACAGTCTCATCCTTTTTTTTAGTGTCCCTGCCCCAATGTACCACAGGTGGTCAGGATGTCAGCAATCTCCTTTGCCTCAAAAAATGTTGAATGGTTGAACACCCCCAGGAAAAGAACTAGACTGCTTAATGCCCTCTGAAAAATGCCTATGCATGTTGAATTTTTTTCAGGAAACCACTTTTTGGCCTCTAAGACTTCTAAATTCTAAGGATTTCTAAATTCCTCTCTCCCTTGGGTAATTCCTAGGGTATCAGCATTCTCATTTCCAGACAGGTCCCTTGGCACCTATTGGAGATAATCCCAGATAGTTCAGGCAGGTTGCTTTTTGTCAAAAGCATGCTCTTAATGTGCAAGGTCACCCATGACAAGATGTACTTTCCTAATGAAAACCAAATCTACAGGTATTCCTCAACAAAATCCTCCAGGGACAAATATCCAGCAGGAGGGATGTTTTGTGATAGGGATTAAATTGAATCTAGACCCACTGCTTTATACTTCCAGAGGAGCCTCTCACCTCTCATTTACCAAACTTCAAAGAATCAAGTCTGCTTTGCATAGCCTGAACCTAATAGACATATGGCTCACACTTCACTTTTCTGATAACAACTTTATATATTTCTCTCCAGTCCATTAATCTTATAATATTAACCACCTTCTTATCCAACTATCTAGCCTACGGCACTTTCAGAGCCCACCTCTTGTTCCCTAAACCTCGTAACTTCACCACAGCAAACGTTCCGCCAGAAACTCAGCGAATCCTTAAAGTGACATTAAAGTCACAAATCCCCCCATGCTGCTTTAAGGACTTACCTTAAATGATGCCTCTTGATCCGATCATCTTCTTCCTTCCACTTGTATTCAGCAATCCCTCCAGCACTGGTGCCGGTCTCTGATCCAGCTCAGATTTCTCGTGTCCCACCGTGTCTGTCCGACGTGCATGCACCTGGCTGTGTGCATTCACCTACACTTGTCACTCCTCTTCTCCCCAACGATGATCTCTACTGTGCATGCGTCTACTCTCATCCTCCTGCACAGCCGCTCAAGAAGCTTCAGATTTTCAGCTGGGAGTGTGCAGCGGAGACAGAGTTTTTTTTAATGTTGTTGCATATATTTACAGCTTGCTAGCAGCAGATATATGCAAAAAAGGAGAGAGTTTAATTCTACTTTAATTTCAGACCTTAAATTATGGATTGTTATCCAAAATAAACTCGAGCAGTTTTTCCTCGTCAATGACAAAGACAAAAATTTCCCTCTCACTTTTGGGAAACACAAGTGCTACAGAGGAGGCTCCCTGATATATCTAGGCCCCTATGATAAAAAAAAGTCCACACTGTGCTTATAGACTTGTTGAGAAAAAAAGCAATTCTAAAAGTCACATAAATAGAGGTAGGCCTTAGATGCAGAATAACTTGCTACTAACATTGCCGTAAACCAGGCAAGTTGCTGGTGAGGGCTCTTAAGGAGCAGAGCTCTCATAACTATATACCTCAAGTTATGGACTCATTACCATCTCAAGAAATCCCCGCTTGAGATCTGCAACACTTTGAGACTTCTATCATTCTCTATATAATTTACAGAATCATATTGTTCCAAAAAAACAGCACACACCACTCTTACCTTGAAAATGCAGGTCTCCCTGCTCTGTCTAAAAAGGAGAATGAAGCTAAGGAAGAAGATGAGATTGCAATTAGCTCCACAAAACAAAGTAAGATAGATTTATTTTGTCTTATTGTAAGACATTCTCTAGTATCCTCATCCTGTTTAGCAGAGCCTTCAATGCACTCTTGAGCAGATCCCCATTCCCTGAGATGCCTTTCTAGCCCGAATTACAGTAATCCACAAGGAGGGGAAAAACACAAATAACTGCTCCAATTATCAACCCACTGCTTTGTTCAACTTGGATTTCAAAATATTCACGAAAATACTCACAAACTGTCTTCTTCCAAACATGCCCAGCTTAGTTCATCCTGTTCAGGCTGGATTTATTCCCATTAGGGAAGCAAACACGCTTCACAGGAACCTAATTCACCATGCCCATCAAATAAAAACTGGGTGTTTATCCAAGAAACACTATCCCATAGAGGGCTAGGATCAAACATTATGAAATGGATTTGGGCAATCTACTCCACCCCTTCTGCAGCAGTCAACGTGAATGGTGTTCTGTCAGACACATTTTCCTTCACTAACTAAACCAGACAAGACTGTCTGTTATCCCCCCTCATCTTTAACCTCAATATGGAACCCGTTTTGTACGCGATCCACAACTCCCCAGACACCCATGGCTTTTCCACCCACTCTGGTCAACACAAAGTGGAATATGTGGATGACCTGCTATTTTATCTTACACCATCAGATCGTACTCTTCCTACATTACTCTCCAAACTTGGCAAGTTTGGATCAATGTTCAGCTATACAATTCTCTATTCTAAATCATTGGTGTTCTCCTGATTTCTCCCGTGGCCCTGGGTGTTCTCCTGATTTCTGCTACCTTTAGATTTGAGGGCAACTTTGATTCAAGTGGTCTCACATTCGGCAAGTTTAAAAATTCTCAAAAGACGTGCTGATATATTCTTAACTTCAAACCCACTCTTCACACCTTCAAATTAGATCTAGAACATGGCACAAAGGCATGTTTACGTGGTTTGGCAGAAACAGCACTAACAAAATGAATATCCTTCCTGGACTCACCTACTTCCTTTTGATCACTCGCCCTTGCCACATACCTTTCGGCCTTCTATGGGACAGTGGTTTTCCAAAATCAACAATACCAAGCTCATGGAGAATTTCACCTCCACTCTATATGATCATAAAGAGAGATTTGGGTAAACTTGGTTCTACTGGGTGGACTTTCATTATTCAGTAGAATATCACTCCTTCCTATGTTAGATTGCCATTCTCCCCGGTATTTCTGAATTGCTACCTTTACTCCCACCCCTTATGATGCCTGTTGGCTCTCCTTGTGGGGGCCTACACTGCCTTTCTAGTTTTTTCTCTCTCTCTGCCTCCCTCCCCCACCCATTATTTCCTGCTCCCCTTCTCTTTCCCTCTCCTTTCTCTTCATTTCCTGCATTCCCCCCCAATTTCCTACCCATATTATTCCTTGATCTCTTTACATGACTCTCTTCCTTATTATCTCGCTTTTTTTCTCATTAGGAGAGGGGGAGGGAGGAGAGATAGAAAAGAATGGGAAGCAAGAGTAAAAGCAGAGGAAGCAGTGGAATTCAAAGCGGACAGTAAATCCAGCCTGCAAAAAATTACAGTAACATGAAAAAGAAAGTTCACACTCTTTGAATTCTATGGTTTCAAGTATCAATACATAATACAAAATCATCTGGTCGTCAGCAGGTCCTAAATTAGGTAAATACAACTTCAGATGAACAACACCAAATTACATATTACACTGTCATTATTTATTTTACAAACATCTGAATGCTCCAGACCAGCAAACTGCTTAAACTTCAGCTTTTATAGAGGCGGTCACACTTGCTGATGATCAGTTAATCAAGGGCATTTGATTAGAAGCACCTGGGTGCTACTTAGCCCCTTAATTACTATGAAAGCAGTAAGAGTGTAGTTAGTTTTCCACACAACGTCTCTATGTTGGCTTCATGTTTGTAAAATAAATAATGACACAGTGTAAGATGTCATGTGGTGTTGTTCATCATCTGAGGTTGTATTTACCTAATTTAGGATATGTTAACGACCGAATGATTTTTATTATGTCCTGCTACTTAAGACCATAGAATCCAAAGAGGGTGTACTTTCTTTTTCATGCCACTGTACTTTTCTTTCAGTATCCCCAGCAGCCCTCAGGACACAGTATACCAAGCATTAGAGATAACCAAGTAGTAAGAAACCATCAAAAAATATTTTTTTCCTGAAGTTACATTTCAAACCAAAACTTCAACGCTGTGGAGCCTAGCAAAGAAATAAAGCCATCTCGTGATAGCTTTTCCAGGTACCGTTTTGAACTCCAGGTTGTTACTGAAGTCAACAAAAGTAGCTTACCATTTTTAAAAATTTGAAATGCTCACTTGTTTATATACCACATCAGAAGAAAATTGTACTTTCAACAGCCAATCTGATTGTTTTTGGAAATTACGGACACTTGACCTGCAGACGCTTGGTAAGAGTTTGACATTTTTATCTGCAATAATTTTGTCATAACAATATCAGTGTAGTAGTTAGGTTCAGTAGTAAGTAGTTTTAGGACGATGTACATGTGTGTGCCTATACTGACCGTAGCTGGTATTCTGTTGGTTCTCTCATGCTAAGGGGGATACAGTAACAAAAATGGGTGCCAGTGGTGGTGCTTTAATTAAAAATAAAAAAATCCTTTAATGTATATTTCCAGTTTTGCAGTCAAATCTGAGAAAACCCTTCTATGTCTGTTATCTGTTTCTATTCACACAGCATACCTACATTTTTTAAAATATTTTTTACTTTTAAGATGTTTCTTTGGTGAATGCCTCTGAATTGCCGGCTACTCTGCACAGTTTGCAAGTAAAAATAGGGAAAATGAGACAGACTAAGCTTCTCCTCTAACATACAATGCGTCTTTATTTATCCTGTTACTTAAATTGTATTTCCACGTGCAGCTAAATTGGGATTAGTTGCTCTTTCTGGAAACTCCATGACGTTTTAAAGGGGGTTGGTGGAATTAAAAAAATAATAATTAACAGCTAGTTAGGTACATTTCCCCAATCATCTTCCAGGACAGCAACCTGAGAGATGACTGGCTCCTCCTTCTATAGGAAACACAATTGACAACAGTTTAACCCCCCCTCAGTTTAGATTGCATTTCCTACCGTCCAGGACTGAGTCATATTTGTTCTTTTCCTGACTCTGCTAAAGGTAGTGTCTCCTGTGGCCTTGCCGTTAGGCGGAGGGTCTCCCTGTTTTGCCAGGTTCTTGTCCTCCTCCTCTCCTCAGGGGGATGATTCCTGATGTCCCTGGCTTAGAGGCCCTGTCCATTTTCCTGCTGCAAGAAGGGGGTTGGTGACTATGCTGTGCTGGCTGGTTCGAGCGGGATTCAGTGCTGGCACTTCAGGCCTGTCTGTGTCCATCCAGTGGAGCCTGGATCTCACTCTGAGCTCTCTCCCCCTCTCAGTCACTATCAGGTGCAGGCTAATTTTATAGAGAGAGAGGAGGTTTACCTGTTGGGCCAGGCTTAACCCTTTCCTAGCCAGGGAAAGCTGCCCTTTTCAACCTCTCACTGACATACACAGAGTCGTGTACCCTGTCACAACAGATTAAAAGATGCTGCTGCAACTTTAATGCTAAGCTTCCTTCCAGTAGTCAGAAACACCTTTGTGACCTGTGCTTACAAAAGTTTTTAGCTAGTGAATCTTCTGAAACAGTACAGAAGGCACAGTCATTTAAGGGCGTCATTGCCTAGATGCTGCCTTCTTCCTCCTCTGCTTCTGTTGTGTCAGGTCCCTCAGGGTTGCAGCATAAGTCAGTGATATTACCTGAGGTGTTTGATAAGGGAGTTTCAGAAAGGGGGTCTGCTTCTGCTAGTTCCCTGGAAGAAGGGGAGACAGTGGATGAGGATGTAGAGTATCCCCAGCTAGACATCTTTTCTTTAGAGGAGAGGGATTATCATTTGCAGGCTATTTACGTTACTGAACAGATTCCGGATCCTCCTAGGTCGGTGGCAGTATAGGATAGAGTATATAGAGGTTTACTTGAATCACAAGGTAGAGTTTTTTCCATTCACCAGTCTCTTAAAGACTTACAGGGTTATTCCCAAAAGGGCAAATAGTTTGGAGAAGGCAGGAGAAGTGAACAATCTAGGACAACATAGCTGAACTGGAAAGTGAGCTGAATTGGAGCATTTTTCCAAATCAGCTATTTAGGCCTATATTGTTCACTTCTCCTGCCTTCTCCAAACTCTTCACCCTTTTGTGAATAACCGTGTTAGTTTCTGGGGAATGGAACTAGCCTGAGCGTAAATTTCTGTGCTTTAGATCCTGGAAGAGATGTCCTTTTAGGAAAGAGGATGAAGAAAGATACTTTGAGTGTTCCAGATTAGATGCTGCTTTGGCACGTTTTGAAAAAGTCTGATCTTTCCTTTGAAGATGCGGGGAACATTAAAGATCAGATGGATCGGAAAGAGGAAGCTTTGCTACGAAGAACCTGGGATTCTAATGCTGTTTCCAAGGCTTCAGCACTAGTAGTCACTTCCGTAGCCAGTAGGGATGCACTGATACTGTTTTTTCGGCTTCCCGACCAAACAGGAAGCTAGGCGGCAAGTCATTACAGCACGGTGTCTCAGCATCTTCCTTAGGGCGCTCTGACAGAGCAGGTGTTGAAGAGTCCTTATCAGTGGTTGGTAAGGTGGTAGCCTATTTGGTAGATGCTTCAGCAGAATCAGTTAGGGCCTGTGCTAGGTCAGGGTCCCTTTTCAACTCTGGTAGGCATGCTCTTTGGTTGAAATTTTGGGATGGTGATTTATCTTCCAAATCTAAACTTTGTGGTCTGCCTTTTAAAGGGGAATGTAATGTTTGGCTAGATCCTTGTAAAAGGGAAAACATTTCCAGAAAAGAGAAAAAGGTTTAGCATCCAAAAAAGCAGGGCAACAAGTCACAGGCTCAGAGGAAAAGATGGCCTTTTAGTAAGGAGAAATCTAGAGGAGGGTTACTCTTTGCTGCTCCGGATTCCTCCAATAAAGACTCCAAGTGACGCAAAAAAAAAAAAGTGGGGGGAGACTTTCCCTGTTTGTTCCCCAATGGAAAAAGATTTTGAAAAGTCAGTACATTATGGATTTATTAATAATAGGTTATAATTTCTTCTCAGTCCCCCCCCCCTCAGACCTTTTTTCTTACAAATCTCCCAAAGGATCAGGAACAATCTCAGGCTTTGCAGGTGTATTCAGTCACTTGCTTTACAGAATGTGATATTAACGGTACCAGACAGTAGGCATTTTCAGGGGTTTAATTCTCATGTTATCTCTAGTCCCCAAGCCAGGGAGGAGCATCAGGATGATCCTAAACCTGTTGAAATTAAATTGATATTTAATTTGATATTTCAAATTTCAAAAGATTTTGCCTGGAGAGCATTTATTCGGTTTTCAAAACTCTTCTCAACACAGTGTGTTTGATCATCCTGCATCTGGAAGATGCATATCTTCACATTCCAATTTGTCTGGAACATTCTAAGTTCCTGCGTTTTGCGGTACAGATAGAGAGGAAGATTTGTCATTGTCAGTTTCGGGCTCTTCCCTTTGGCCTGAGTTTTCACAAATGTGTTAGCAGAAGCTTTGCGCCTTCAGGAGGTCTTCTTATATTCTGTATCTAGAAGACAGCGAATTGCTGAAGGGTTTGAGCTGGATTTCAAATCTGGAAAAGTCCTCCTTGGTACCAATCCAATCCATAGTCTTCCTGGGTTACCAGATATTGTTCCTCACAGGAGGAAAAGATCCTCAAAATTTTGGACTTGACACAAGTTGTATTTACCAGGGACTTTATGACCATAAGAGAAATCATAAGGTTGTTAGGGTCATGACGTCCTCTATTCCTGCTCTAAATTCAGCTCAGCTTCATGCGAGGCCTCTTAAGATATTCCTGTTGTCACAATGATGCAGGAGAAAATTATCTGGATCTCGGGGTTCAGCTTCCTTTAGAAGTTCATAAGTCTCTAAGGTGGTGGATGTCTCTTGAGAGCTTGGCAGGAGGCAGGTTGTGGAATCAGGAGAATTCAGTCAGAGATACCACATAAGTGAGCTCCTGGGGTTGGGGGGCCCATGCCCAGCGGGTTCATGCTCAGGGACCCCGGCCTCAGAAGTTAGCGGAGGCCTTGTCAAATTTGAGGGAGCGGTCAGCAGTTTGGGAGGCATTGACTGCCTTTCAGTCAATCCTGGAAGGTTCAGATTTTTTTTACCGTTCTAGCCTATTTGAATCATCAGGGTGGTACCAGGTCTGCTGAAAGTGGCTCAGGATATTCTTCTCTGGGCAAAATCGAACACTCTTTGCAGTCCACATAAGAGGATTATTTAACGAAATAGTGGATTTTCTGAGTCATAGACCCATGCATGAGGCGCAAATAGTCAAAAAGTGGGGTCAGCTAGACAGACTTATTTGCAAGGAGAACAAACAGGAAGGTTCGAGCTTTCTTTTCGCTGGGCAGAGGGAAGGGATCCATGGGCACAGATCCCCAAGCTCAGGATTGGACTTTTAGGGCTTGTTCACACCATATACAGTGCGCTCCAGCACGGTTAGGTGCTGGAATGCACTGTATCTCATCCCGACTGGCTTCCTGCGTTCAGTGATGGGCGGTGTGGCAGTGCATTGAAGTTAATGGCACCGCAGCCTCCTCCTCCTCTGTCCTTGCTCCCTTGGATCCTTCAGAAATTAAATAATTTGGATTGCAATCTTATTCTGATTGCTCCTTGGTGGCCCAAAAGGACCTGGCTCCTGGAACTTGGTTTCTTCCATCCAGGAGGGATCGTCTTTCTCAAAGACCAGTGTTGCATCCAAATCCGAATTTGTTTTCTGTTGACGGCCTGGTTCTTGAGAGGAGGTTGTTGAAAGAAAAGGGGTGTTCAGAAAGCATGATAGATGCCCTTCTTTCTAGTAGGAAATTAGTTATGAGGAAGATCTATAGTAAGGTATGGAAGGTTTTTTCCTGATTGTGTAGGCTATAGAATATTGTTTCCCCTTCGGTATCGAGGGCCTCGATAAAAACTTGTCTCTAAGCACTTTAAAAGTGCAATTGTCTGCTCTTTCAGTCTTTTCAGATAAGAAACTGTTGGAGGAACCAATGGTAAAACGATTTCTTGTGGCCATGGTGCATTCTTGTCTGATTCGGAATAAGGCGTTTCCACCCTGGGATCTTTCCTTAGTGTTGAGAAGTCTTTCCAGCCCCCCCACCCCCCTTTTCAGCTTATTTCCAGTGTTTCCATTAAGCGGTTATCACTCAAAATTGCTTTTTTTGCTAGCCATCACTTCAGCTAGGAGAGTTGGAGATCTCCTGCCATTAAAGATCCTTACTTGTTATTCTTCCTGATAGTTGTTCTTAAGCCAGACCCGTTGTATTTGCTGAAAGTGGCTTCTTAATTCCACAGGTTTCAAGAGATAATTCTACCTTCTCTCCGTGACAATCCAAAAGATTAATGAGAGGAAGTGTTTCATGCCTTGGATGTTAGACATTGCCTCCAAGTATTTAGTGGTTACTAGAGCTTTTAGGAAATCTAGTCATGTTTTTGCTCTGTTTTTGATCTATATAAGCCTGCAAAGGCTTGCAGGCTTATATAGCCAGATGGATTAGACAGACCATTTCTTATGTGTATAGGTCAGATGGTCAGGAAGTACCTAGATCAGTCAGGGCACATTCTATTAGGTCTTTAGCTACCTCTTGGGCAGAGAAAGTTGGGGCTTCAGTGGAACAGATCTGCAGAGCAGCTTTTTGGTCAAGATAAGACACCGTTATCAAGCATTACAGAGTGGAAGTTCTATCACAACAAGACCTAGCTTTTGGCAGAAAAGTTCTACAGGCTATATTCCTGCCCTGAACAGGAAGGCTTGCTGTCCTGTAAGGTGATTGGGGAGATTCCCAGTTAGACTTACCGTTAACTGTATTTCAGAGAATCTTCCAAGACAGCAAGCCTACTTCCCACCCTGGCTGTTTTCTAGTTCTCTGTTTTAGTGATGGTTTCCCTCGTGCACTGGAGGAAGTAGCCTACTTTTACCTCAACTAAGGGATTGTTTTTCTTGTTGAAGGAGGAGCCAAAAATTGCTGTCCTGGAAGATTCTCAGAAATACCATTCCCAATAATTCTAACATGTGATATAAAAAAAAATGATTTTAAGGGTATGCTGTGTGAAACGGAACACATAAAGGAACATATAGTAGGGGTTTCTCAAATTTGGCTGCAAAAGTGGAAATACACTTAACTACTTGTTAGAACAGTGTTCAAACCTAATTTACAACTGATCATGAGATTTGCCCCCAACGCATTTGACGCAGCATTGGTCAGGTACCATTTAGTGTAGCGGAAGGGCTTGACAATTTGGTTGATTTCCTCCAGAGTAAGAGCTACTGATAAAATATTTCCATCTCGATAGGAAAAGCATAGAGCGGGCATCTTTATGTATCTCTGCATCCAGTTTTACTTTGCACAACCGCATTTTAAGATCCTAAGTAATCTCCGTAATCGTTGGGGCCATTGGGGAGTTCCATTGCCTCATTATACACCGTCTCGCCCTCAGAAGGCATAGGTGGGCCCAATCTATGCCTTTTCACCTTGAAGGTCCCCGACTCTCTCCAGAAGGTGCAAGGAAACTAAATAAACAAAGGGCAGAATCCAAGTCTGGTTTCCAGGAGAGGATGGATTTGATGTATGTGAGCGCTTGTTTCCAGAAGTTGGATATCGAGGTAGAGGTCCTCGACCACACGGAAGGGATCGTGACCGCAACATTCGGAGGGCGGAAAAACGGGACATAGGCCCGAAGAATGATCTTGAATTGGGTTTCCCTCCATGTTTCATTCATGACTACAGATCTTATTTTAGCATATCCCCGGAGGATTTTGTCCAATATTTCCAGGTCAGCAAAGCCCCTTGCCCAGTCCTTTACAATGGAGGAGGAGAGAGGGGTGAGAAATAAAGTTTGGAGTCTGAAGTATGTTGTCGAGATGGAGTATGGTTATCTGATAATAGAGTGTCCAAAAATGAGCAAGAGAAGGATGCCTTGGTCGTTCCTGCATACTCCTTAGGAAGGATTTTTAAGTAACAAAGCACTTGCAATGTGATTTTAAATTATGCAGTGTAAATGGGAACATATTACACATATAAAGTAAGTTATCCCAATTTGGCTGCAAACATGGAAATACACTTAAATGTGGACTAAAAAGCCTTCCTGCCGTCCAAACAAAATTACCTGCAAAAAACCTTCAAATTTAATTTCCCACCACTGCCTCCTGGGCACTTGAAAGCCTTTGAGAATCCACTCCTACATTTGGGGGGTTTTACGTCATTTTCAGGCCTAAAATGTGGAACATGGGTGCAAAAAATGAAAAAAGGGCCTCAGTCATGAAGGGGTTAATGATCATTTTCATGGGATTTTGAATGCTAAGCCATCTCAGAAGGCAGCGACAAGGCATGGCCATGCCGCCTGGAAGGTGGGACTAGAGTTTTTTGATCTTTTTTGGAAAATTTAATTTCTCATTTTTTTTGTAGCCAATTTTGGTTAAATGGCTGGGGAGCTGACAGGAAAGCATACCTTTTATTTTTCATTGAAGCTCCACTTTAAGTTGTACTTTAAACGTGGCACAAATGTGTGGATTAAAGCAGTACAGCATAATAAATAAGTATTTATAGGTATTCCAAACCTGCCTGCCATAAGCCATATGCTACACCGCGTGTTTTTTTGGTGATCTGTTATTGTAATTCCACTCTTACAGTTAAATTTAAAAAAAAACACTATTTGTTATGTGTTCCTGTTCATACATCATACACAAAGATCATTAAATAATTTTTAAAACGTTTTTTTTAACCTTTTAGCAGTTTCTTTGGTGAAGGCTTTTGTGCACATTCCAAGCTATTATAACCAGTTTAAAAATGAAACTAAAGAGTCAAACTAAGCTTCTTTAACCCTTTGTTATGACAGTGTTCAAATCTAGTATGTACTGTGCTGACACATTCAGGGTTATTCACAAAAAGGGTGAAAAGTTTGGGGAAGGCAGGAGACATGAACAATCTAGGCCAAAATAGCTGATTTGGAATAATTCTCCAATTCAGCTCACTTTCCAATTCGGCTATGTTGTCCTAGATTGCTCACTTCTCCTGCCTTCTCCAAACTCTTCTCCCTTTTGTGAATAACCCTGTTTGTGTTATCAGTTATTCACAGGGTTAACATAACATTGCACAGCCCCTTCTTTAACATTACAAGGGGAAGGGGAAGCTAGATATGATGTTGAAGTATAAAGCACTTAAAAATGTAAGCAACAATTTTTTATTTTTTTTTTAGCTTATGCAGTGTGAATAGAACTTGTAGCAAACAAAATAGGTGTTATCCCAATTTGGCTGCAAAAGTGGAAATTAGACATGTGCAATTTGTTTTGTTCCGAAGCGAAATTTCGGATGTATCCGAATTACAGCTAAAACGAATGCAAATGAATCCGAATTCCCGATTTCTGAAATTTCGTCCGAATTTCGTTAGCGGTAGGCCGGTCGAATTTCCGTTTTTGGACGAATGTTCGGTTTTCAGCGGTAGTCCGGTCGAAATTTTGTTTTTGTGACAAAATTTTGTTGCATCAAAATGACATTAGGGGGAAAAAAAAAATCGATTTTCTTTTAGTTTTCAGAAGATGAGGAAAAAAAAGCGTGAGGGTTTCCCCCCCGATTCATACCAGATCCTTTAGGTCTGGTAGGAATGTTAGGGGGGACCCCCCTCAAGTTAAAAACACAAAAAAAGTGCATGGGGTTCCCTCCAAAATCCATATCAGACCCTTTACATCTGGTAAGAATGATATGAGGCCCCCCCCCCAAGTTAAAACACAAAAAAAGTGCGTGGGGTTCCCCCCAAAATCCCTACCAGACACTTTAGGTCTGGTAGGAATTTTAAGGGGGAACCCCAGCCCCAAAAAATGGGGGGGGGATGTGAGGTCCCCCCTCACAGTCCTACCAGACCCTTGGGGGAGGCGATCGAGCGTCGTCGTCCCCCCCTGCGCCTTACTAGACCATGTGCCCTCGGCATGGGGAGGGTGTCCCCATGCCTATGGGGACAAGCGCCTCTTCCCCACAACCCTGACCCAGTGGTTGTGGGGGTCTGCGAGCATGGGGGCTTATTTGCATCGGGGTACCCCTTTGTAAATGAGTAAGGGGTACTTGTACCTACAATTCAATTGATAAAACACACTAAAATCCGTATCAGCGCACAAAAAATTATAATTTTTCTGACTAAATGTATAAGATAAAACTGTATTGAGTTAACAAATATTTGCAAATTTGAAATTGCGCCTTTTTGCGAAAAGGTAAAAAAATTACGGTAAGCAAAACTGTAAATAAGCAACTTATGTTAAAAAATTATTTTCACGCTGTGTTGGAGTTTGTGTTGTGATAAAATGATACAGGCGTATATTTATTGCAACACAAAGATCTAAACGAATGGCAATGCGTCACAAAGCTTTGCCATGCGCTGCCACAATTAATTTAATGTTTTTTTAAAGAAAAAAATACATTAAAAAAATCATGCACTGCGATGCGTTCTAACAACGCACTGCAGTGCATGTGCATGGCGTACACCTCAATATGTGTATATTATGTGGGGGGAAGGAGGGGGTGTGCTTTTTTTTATTAGTTTTTTTGTACACATTTTTTTATTTTATTTATTTTTTACATTTTTATTTTTTTTACATTTTCTATTTATTTTGTAATTATTCTTTTATTTTTTTTACTGTTGGGGGGGGGCTGCGGTGAAATATCTGGGGTCTAAATAGACCCCTGACATTTCCCTTTGAAATAGAAAAAGAAATTGAGGACATAAGTCCTCAATTTATTTTTCTGCAGCCCCAGCACTCAATGAATGGGAAGCACTCAGTACAGAGGCTTCTCATTCATTCACAAACTAATGATAGTAAAAATATCTTACTATCATTAGTTTATGAATGGGGAGGAGCCTCTGTACTGAGTGCTAGTCCCCATTCATAAATTCTTGAATGAACAGGCTGTGATGTAAATCACAGCCTGTTCATTCATAACTGGGGACACATAGTACTATGTGTCCCCAGTTATTTACAAACACCGGAGTGATCAGACGATCACTCCCTGTTTGCTGTAAACAGAGGGATCATTAAATATCAATGATATTTAACGATCCCCCGCTCGGCCATGCTACAGAGCCGCTGTCATCCAAAAACTGACAGGATGACAGCGGCTCCGATCACTATGCCGCTCGGCCATCCTGAATTGCGGCCAGCCACCGCTTGCTCCCCCCGACCCCCCCGCGGTGATTTTATTACGCTGCCACAGGCCATAAAAGTGGGCAACAGCAGCGGGGATCCATGGAGTCTCTCATCCCTCCCTGGGATGGCTCCATGGAGGGATGAGAGACTCCAGATGCTGGCGGCCAGCAGCAGCGGTGCCGGCGGGGGGCGGGTGCCCGGTATTTTTGATTATAGCAGTCATCAGCGGCTTGTGAGCCGCTGATGACAGCTATTATTTTGAAGGGGACAGTCTGCTGAACATGAGCTTATAGTAGAACTGTAAATGCCAGGTCCGTACGGCATACTGAGCTGGCCAGCCAGAAGCACTTTTGTAGCTCTGTATGCCGTACGTCCTTGGCAGCGAAAGGGTTAATTGAAGAAAAAAAAACCCCAGTAAATGTTTTACTATTCCTTTAATAAAAAATAAAAAAATGGCTCCTTCGATGTAATCCAGTGTCAATCACGGTGCAGGACCCCCGCCAACCCGCCGCAATAAAAAAAAAGTCCCACCGCACGACGCCCATCCGAACCCGACGCAAAAATGCTTTTCTGATGACACCTCTGCTCACAGACCTGAATAGCATTCGTAAACTCAAGAATAGTATTCGAAAGTTCCCGAATGCTATGTAGTATTTGACAGCTGAGAATGTCAAATGGGCGGAGCGAGCCTTCCATCTGTTTACTTTCGGGCTGAATGTAATTTTCCGGCGGATGGGCGGACTTTTTTTTTTCGGCGGGGGTCCTGCACCGTGATTGACGCTAGATTACATCAATGGAGCCATTTTTTTTTATTAAAGGAATAGTCAAAAATTTACTGTTTGTTGTTTTTCAATTTAAGAATTTTATCAAAAGTCTGGACTTTTAACTAACTATTCGATTTAACGCTTTAGTGAATGTTAGTTTTTTTTTTTCAATGAACCACTTGCTGACAGGGCCATTTTTCAGTATTAAGCACTGCAGTACTTTGACTGACATTTATTCCAACGCTGTACTGAAATGAGTTTTATACCATTGTTTGGGGACAGATAGAGCTTTCTTTTGGTGGTATTTAATCACCACTACAGGGTTTTGTTTTTTTTAGTGTATAATAAAAAAAAGTACCGAAAATGTAAATTTTTTTTGTTCTCCCTACGTTATGTTATAAAACATTTATTATTACCCAATTTTTTGGTACAATATAAAAGACGGGGTCACGTTGGGTAAATAGACACGAAACATGTCAAGCTTTAAAATTGCGCGCACCCGTTAAATCGCAAAAAACTACCATACTCAAAATTGTCCATAGCCGACGCATTAAAAGCTTTTAGCGCTCATCAGTTTAGTGTTATCAGTGATTGATGACCCTAGAATTATTGCTCTCACACCGACATTAGCGGTGATATGCAACATGTGCGGCGCAATGGATGTAATCGGCGTTTTCGCACGTAGGCGGGCTTGACGCATGTTTGCGTGTGGGGGCGCGGGACTTTAATTTTTTTTTTTATTATTGCTTTGATATGTGATTTTTTTTTTTGTAACAAATTTTTTTAAACCTTTTTTCCCCCCACTGAACTTTATTGCTATCACATAGGGAGCAAGCAAGCTCCCTATGTGATAGCCAATTTGCAGTGACAGGTCCTCTTTATGGGGACATCAGGGGTCTTAAGACCCCTAATGTCACATAGAGACCCCCAGAGACGCTGATGAAGCAGAGACCTGCTTCACCAGCTTCTCTCCAGTTTCTGTACCGGAGAGTGACACTGAATACAGGAAGTAATGTAATACACATCACTGCCTGCATTCAGAAGAGGAGATCAAACGGAGCTCGTGTACTGAGCTCCGTTTGATCCCCGGCCGCAGAGCTGCTGTGCTGGTCCCGGGCTCACACCGGGAACAGCGGAGCCCGGGATCGCCAGCAGCGGTGGCGACGGAGGGGGCCCCCGCACTCCCGACCAGATATTACAAGCGATCGAGCGTCTCTATAGACGCCCGAACGCTTGTATATAAACAGCCATCGCTGGCTTTTTACATTCAAAGCCGGTTTCCCGCTCGTGTGCGCCGTCTAGCGGCAGGCACGAGCGGAACGGGATAGGACGTCTAAAGACGCCCACCTGCCCTCAAGGAGCCGCTGTCCGGTCGTTTAATTACAACGGCCGGACAGCAGGTAGTTAAAGGATTTTATCAAAAGTCTGGGCTTTTTACTATTTGATTTAACCCTTTAGTGAATGTTTAGTGAATGGGTAGGGGTACCCCTTACTCATTCACAAAGGGGGGCGGCATCTGGGTGCCCCCTTATTTAAAAGGGTACCCCGATGCAAATAAGCCCCCTTGCCCGCAGACCCCCACAACCACTGGGTCATCTGGGTCAGGGTTGTGGGGAAGAGGCTCTTGTCCCCATCGGCATGGGGACACCCTCCCAATGCTGAGGGCAATGCCGTGGCCTGGTAAGGGGAAGGGAGGGGGAGCGCTCGATCGCCCCCCCCCCTTTCCTGCCCTGCCAGTGCTCGAATCAAGGGTCTGGTAGGACTGTTAGGGGGGACCCCACGTTTTTCCCATCATTTTTTAGGGCTGGGGTTCCTCCTTAAAATTCCTACCAGACCTAAAGGGTCTGGTAGGGCTTTTGGGGGGAACCCCACGCACTTTTTTTGTGTTTTAACTT
>NW_017308401.1:0-1557 GCF_000935625.1 Nanorana parkeri | reverse complement strand
GTCCCCATCGGCATGGGGACACCCTCCCAATGCTGAGGGCAATGCCGTGGCCTTAAAGGGTCTGGTATGAATTGGGCGGGAACCTCACGCTTTTTTTTTTCATCTTCTGCAAACGAAATTTCGACCGGACTAACGCTAAAAAACTAAATGTCATCCAAAAAACAAAATTTCGGCCGGAATACTGGTAACGAATTTCGTCCAAATCCGAATTCCGTAACCAGTTTAATTTCGGACCCGAATCCGAAAAAACGAAATAATGCAAAATCCGAATCAAAACAAAACGATTTTTTTTGTGTGGAAATGCACTGTTAGTTCGCAACAACCCCTTTTGGGCCTTGGCCTCCCGCCATTTTTTCTATTGAAGAATGGAAGAGGCATGATCTATTAATACACATATACCTAGTCTGTGCTTACTATACTGGGCGTGTATGTATATACACATATACACTATATTGCCAAAAGTATTGGGACGCCTGCCTTTACATGCACATGAACCTTTATGGCATCCCAGTCTTAGGCAATAGGGTTCAATATTGAGTTGGCCCACCCTCTGCAGCTATAGACTCTGCAGACAGTTGGCAACTTCGGCACACTGTGCGCTTTAGCATGTGCTGACCCTGCTCTGTCATTTTACGTGGCCTACCACTTCGTGGCTGAGTTGCTGTTGTTGCCAGTTGCTGCCACTATGTTATAATACCACTAACAGTTGACCGTGGAATATTTAGTAGCAAGGACATTTCACGGAACACCTGAATCCAATGATTTGGAGGGGTGTCCCAATACTTTTGGCAATATAGTGTATATATATATACACACACACACACACACACACATATACACACACATACATATTCATTCAAGTTGAAATAAATATAGAAAACAATAAAAAAAATTTGTGGGGATGAGGAAAAACCGCAGTGTTTATTTTACAAACCTTAAATTTCCTAGGCTTACAAGATAATCTCAGTCAGTATTGTATCAAAGCTTTCAGTAATTGTGAGCAACACTGGTGCAAGAACACTTTAAAAGGAAGGCAAAAATTAAAGTTCTTCTTTCATTTGAGATTTTGAAACATGTTCCTCAATAAACGTAGACAATCCCTCCAGGTCTCTACTTCCACTTTGGAATTTAATCGGACTGTGTTTATTGTTCTTTGGAGCAATATATATTGTCGGAAAACCATCAACTTTGTATTTGTCATTGGGAATGTCATTGGCAGTAGCATCGATCTTGGCTATGACAATATTTTGCACTGATCTGTATTTTTTACCTAGGTTATTAAAAACGGGGTCCAGTGCTTTGCAGTGACCACACCATGGTGCAAAAAACTCTATGAGCACATCAAATTTTGTATCCATGACAATTTCATCGAATGTTTTTCCAACCACAATTTTGACAGGGCCTTTATTGTTTTTTGGTATAGGCTGGGACTTTAGAACTGGAGTAAGTTTGCCTACGGAAAAAAATAAAATATATGTAGAATATGACAAGTTTCACATATCAATACAATGGTAAGCATTAAAAAGAAAGCTAATGAATGTTGTATATCTGTACAAG
>NW_017308400.1:170491-206470 GCF_000935625.1 Nanorana parkeri | reverse complement strand
ACGGACCGCATGGAAACAGCAGAGAGCAATCTGACATAACAAGAGTGTGCAAAACATATCCCAACTTTAAACATTAGAAAATCTTTGCAAAACATATGTGTCTATGAAAGGATATGAGGCAGAGGATCCAGGGTCACAAGCGGGAAGCAGTGACTGTTCATGAACTCATCAGCCTTCATTGGTCAATGGAGGATCCAGACGAGGAGCGGCGCGCACTGAACGGGATCGGGCCCGCCTGCGCCTTTGGGGAAGCGAGGAGGATACTTCGGATCTGCCATCCAGGAGAGAGAGGTCAAGCCAGTCCGGGACCTCAATAGGAGCCACAGCAAGGAACAGGAATAGATCCGCAAGCTGAGCAGGACTGCGAAGATGAAACTGGTCAGAACACTTCCGAATCTGAATGCTAAAGGGGTGACCCCACGTGTATGATGCTCCAGCTTGTAGAATCACCTCCAGAAGAGGTTTGACCGACCTGCGCATGGCCAGTGTCAGACGGGAAAGATCCGACATCAGCTGTATCGTGGCCCCGTCGAAGTCAACTGGTCTCGACCGCCACACCCAACGTAGGATCTCCTCCTTAACGTTGTAGAAATGGACCCGGCACAGAACGTCTCTAGTGAAGTTTTGATGATCTATACCAGCGCCAGCAACCCGGTGTACTCGGTCCAGTTCAATAGGTTCAGTTGGGGGCTTCCCCAGTACGGAGTTAAGGATAGCGGTAACTGTAGCATGGAGATGTGGGCCCTGGGTGGCCTCAGGGATCCCCCTTAGCCGTATATTATTCCTGCGACTGCGGTTTTCCCCGTCTTCAACCCGAAGTTGTATTTGCTGGAGATGGGATCTATGGGCGGCCTGGGTGATTTCCATGGCATCAAGGCGGACAGCATGCGAGGAAACAGTGGTAGACAGAGCAGAGACCCTGCTGTCACCATTGGCAACCTGCTGGCGTAGCTCGCACATCTCACCTCTAAGGGCGCCTTCCAACCTGGCTGTCCATGAGTCAAAATCAGCTCTAAACGCTGCAAGCAGGTCCCTGACTCCCTGACCCGGCTCCCCCTCTGACTCCAGTAAGGCTGCAGGCATAGATGGGCCCGGAGAGCTGTCCTGGGAGCTGGCAGGGGAGAGTGGGGCTTCCATAGCAGTCTGGGAGGTAGAGGGAGCTGGCTGAGCCGTCCGTTTGGAACCGGCCGCTTTAGCTGTGAGCTTACCGCTTCCCTGCGGGAGTGCTGGCGTCTGGTCCCCAGCGGCCTTCAGCTTAGCCGAAACTTTAGGCGGCATGTCGCGGCCTGTCACCATGGGCGCAGATCTCGGGCCGCGGACGAAAAAGGAGGCGATGTCCCGGGTACCGGTGGATTCCGGAGCTGAAGGGGAAGGCAGCCGCGCGGACATCCACTGCGAGGAGAGGTCAGGTAGTGAGATATTCACTTGAATCGAGCCCCGGGGTCGCAGAGCTCCGTTTCGGCACGTCTTTAGCCCGCCATGCTCGGCCACGCCCCTCCCAGATAATTTTTGTATAAGTCATTCTGAATTGAGAAAGCTGGTTGGATGACCAGTGAAACATCTTCAAGAAAAATACAGCAAGTCTAGTTGCCTTGACTTATTTTTTAAAGATATACCATGACTTAGATGAATGAGAATCTTCACAGATGTATTGGAAATGGCTAATAAGCATTTTTCGATATTATTAGCTAGAAGTTGTCTGTACAAGTTTGTGTTTACTCTTTAGAATAAACAGTATGTGTTTACCAGACTGTCGCCAGGACAAAACATTAAGGAAAGTATAGTACATGAGTCTATAGCTCAAGTTCTATCTAAATTTTCAAGGCCAGATTGTATTTTCCAGTATGTGGATAAATTGTTTTTGCTGAGCACAGAGATTGAAGAACATCTGACTCTTTTATTTGAATGTATTTACTTTTGTTGCAAGATGCAGGTCTGAAATTAAATACAGAAAAAGTTCAACTAATGAAAAGAGAAGTGAAATTCTTTGCAATGCTCATTGGTCATGGGAAGAGGCAATTATTGCAAGAACAAGTTAGGGCAATATTGGCTATTCCTATCCCAAAATCTCACAAGGCCTTTCATGATTTTTTTGAGTCAAGTGAACTTATGTAAGGATTTAATATAGATTTATCTTCAACTCCTTTTGTTTTGCAAATGCATGCTTCTAAGGATGTCATTTTTGTAACACTCTTACAGCAGTAATAAGAGTTTCTCCAGACTACAAACACCCATGGAGAAAAACTTTGAGTCATGTGTCAAACAATTGTTATGAGATTACTATGCTGTGAAAGTAACAGAAAACATTGTGAAATCCAATAAGATAATTTTACAAACACATGATTCATCACTATAAGTTCTTCTTGAGAAAATCTGTTCAGGAAGATTTAATGAAAGGTATTCATAATGGTTTAGAGTTTTGTCATGTAAACAGACAGAACAGATAGAGATAGAACTCACGCAGCATAATAAACAAACACCTGTTTGTACAGATACCTCTCAAGAACCTATAACTAAAGTGTTTAGAACAGAAAAGAGGAAGGATTTGAGCCAGTGTTTGTTAATGCAACTGAAGCTCATTCAGGGGGACATTTTGCAAGTTATGCCATTTGGTATCTGAAACGAGAATATGCTATTCAACAAAAGTTACCAAAATTTTATTCCGCAGAAAATGCAGATTTGGAAGCCAAGTTTTAGTTGTAAATGAAGAGATAACGTTCCACTCATTATTTATGCTAAAAAAAACAGAAGTTGTTGAGTCACTTACAGATTTTCCACTCAAAAGGCAAACAAAGGATTAGGCAAAGAAACACTGAGGTCAATCTTTAAACTTGCTGCCAACAGTCCATGTAGATATGGAATTATAAAAATATCTCCACATAGTAAAGACAATCTAAGCATAGGAATCCCAATGGCGGGTATTTTAACCAATGAGGCAGCTACAGTAGAACACTCTGAGATAAAGACAATAGCTTAATAGCTTGGACACAGAAAACAAATATGCATATCTCTAATTTTATAGAAGAAAAGGAAACTTCTGGGTTTGATACAAAACCTATGTTTGTGAAAACAAGGTTTTGAGTCATGACCAAAAAAGAGATTTTGCGTCCTGACATACCTAAACACATATTCCAATTACGCAGTACATGCATGAGAGTTTAGGCAATAGGAAAAGAGCTGAAGATTCCCACATAAAACATGAAGGGAAATACAAATAAGAATGTCTCACATGCAGTTTTTTAGAATTCATAATATACTCTCATAGACATTTGTAAATGGTCATATTAAACGTATGAATATTAGTAAAATGATTTAGGGAAGATTAGCTACAAATGCTTATCAAAGCTTATCAAATTATTTCCACCATAAAAGAAATAATGGTATGGAGATGACGTAATCCATTTAAAGAATGTATAGAAATGAGTAAATGCAGTTACATATTAGCTCATGGAAAATCTTTATCCCAAAATGATACTGTATTTCTGTTACAGGTAATGACTTACTAGTCAGTGCTAGAAGTTAATATGATGCTTCTAGATGCCTCCAGATGAAAGAAATTTTCTGAAGTTGAGAAGAGCCTTCTCTGGAAGATGATTTGGCACACAAGTTTTGTTTGTTATAGCAACGACTATCTTTTTTGATGTTGAATAAATGTTCCTAACCTTACAGGATCATTGAAGAAGAAAGGACCATCTTATGAAGAAAGGACTGATCAGAAGAAAAACGATTGACTTTTGCTATTGATTTTTGCTGTTGACAAAATAGTTTATGACCAAATTTTATTTTTTCATACACACATTTTCTAATGTGATACATTTTTACATTTGTTTTATAACCACACATTGTGTATTGTTAGGAACAGTAACATCTGTTGTGAGTTAGTTTAACTACCTCAATCCTGTCACCTCTTTTGCTATCACATAGAGGGGTTTCTCAGCCCCCTCTGTGATAGCAATAAAGTTAAGTGGAAAAAAAAATAGGAAAAAAAATTAAAGTTTCCCCCCAAATTTTTTTAAAGTTACAAATAAAAAATAATAAAAAAAAACAATTTTTAAAAAAAGTCTCCACCCCTACATACACGCATGTAAACATGCGTCAGGTGCGCATACCTGCGAAAACGATGATTGCGCCCATTACCGCGCACATGTTACATATCACCGCAAACGTTGGAATGAGAGCAATAGTTCTAGGGCCATCAATCACTGATAACACTAAACTGATGAGCTGTAAAAGCTTTTAAAGCGTCGCCCATGGCCAATTTTGGGTATGCTATTTTATTGCGATTTCGCGAGTGCGCGCAATTTTTAAGCTTGACATGTTTGGTGTCTATTTACCCAACGTGTAAAACAACCGCACTATAAGAGGTGCCTTGGCGCGGCAGTGCGGCTTACACATCCTTTGCAGAAGACGTGTATCCAAACCTCTGTCATTGTCCTTAGTGGTGAGACAAGTTGTTTTACATGCTGGTTTGTGAGTGTGCCATGATGCCTTTCTACTGTACCACTGTTCAAAGCCCATTTCGTGTGCACCTTACTGTATAACTGGTAACAAATTGTTGAGTGCGTTTGTCGTTTGTTTTGTTTTATTTACCCAACGTGACCCCGTCTTTTATATTTTACCAAAAAAGTGGGTAATATTAGTTGTTTTATAACATAATGTAAAAAAAAAACAATTTTTTTTCAAAATTTTCAGTTATTTCTCCTGAATATAGTAAAAAATAAACCCCCCAGTTGTGATTAAATACCACCAAAAGAAAGCTCTATCTGTCCCCAAAATTTTTTATAACATTAATTTCAGTACAGCGTTGCATGACAGAATAAATGTCAGTCAAAGTACTGCTGCGCTGAACACTGAAAAATGGCCTGGCCAGGAAGGGGGTCTAAACACCTGGTCTTCAAGCAGTTAAGGATGAAATATTCTCTTAATCTCCTGTACATTTAAAGACATATTTAGGACAAGCTTTTCGTTGTAAAGTGTGTGTCTAGGATAATTGTACATAAGTGAATAAACCTAAGTTAAGGAACCTCCCTTCCCGTGAACTATTTAGATACCTCCAAATTAAGCACTTCATCCAGTCACAAATAACATTCCCAATAGCCTCCCCACGCATGACATCATACGAGAGAATGTGTAGTCAAGACTCCCACACTCCAGGCTTAATTTCGCAATTATACTCCTCTTTGCTGACTGGAGCGGGTCCACCCCAACACTTATATATGGACCGTTGGAACGCAGACCTCCAAACCACAATAGACGAAGATACATGGTCCCAAATATGGGAAAGCACGAAAGCATGCTCCAAAAATGTCTTGACTCTCGAGACTAACTATAAAGTACTTCTTCGATGGTACATAGTGCCCACACCGGCGGTACACTTTGTGCTGGCAAGCGACGGCCTTTGTACCAGGGGGTGTGGTGACAGCGGTACATATTTTCATATGTGGTGGTCGTGCCCGGTTGTAGCCGCCTTTTGGAGGAAGGTCTTCCAGATTATCTCTGTCTCACTGAACAGACATATCTCACCTACACCACAGGAAGCCCTCCTCAATGTTCGACCATTAGGCATTACTGCCATACAATTTAAACTAATGCTGCAAATACTGTCTGCGGCCAAGCGTACAATAGCTAGTGCATGGTTGACAAAAACACTAAGTATATCAGAAATTAAAAATAAAATACACTGGGCGTTCTACAACTAAAAACTTTCGGCCCGCATATTGGGCTGCATGCCCAAATTCGAACAAATCTGGGACCCTTGGGTCACACACTTCCTACCACCGTCGTTCGACCGACAACTATTGACGCTTTAATTCAGATCTCACCAAACCGACCCCCACCGACTGGGACATAGTTGAGGGAGCAGGCTGGCAGCGCTCTTCCTAACCCCCCCCTCCTTCTTTCTCTCTTCTCTCTACTGTCCCTACAGTCACACACAGGAACTCTGATCCCGTCTAGGGATCCATGTAACTCTGATGACTACATACATTTGCCTGACAGGCACATCATATTGTTTCCTTTGTATGTAAAAGTGTTCCACGGCCAATACAGAAGGCGGCCGATCGGGGACAGCTAACTCTGTCACGATGCTCCATAGGCTTGTATGTTACCGTTGTATATGTATGTAACGTTATATGCACCAATGCTATATTTTTCTTTTGTGAAAAAACTTAAAAACCAATAAAAGACTTTGAAAAGTAAAAAAACCTAAGTTAAGGAAAAGTCATATTTAGACTTTAGCAGGATAAAAAAGAAAAAAACATATTTTATGTTGCATACATTTTGACGGAAAATTAAAAACATCTATTTCTACAGTGATATTCACAAAACAAAGTGTTTTATATTTAATAATGATTTTTCAAGAGAATTTATTATCTGGTAAAGAATAAGGAAAATAAGACAAAAAAAGACAGACAAGTCTTCCCAAGCATATTATTCTTAATATTGGATCAGGGTTAAAATATGCAAATCAATCATTTTTGAATATCTGTGATGCGCTTGTTACATGACATGACTGATATATGAATATGATATATGATATATGAATGGATTAGTATTAAAAATGATTGAAATCAGATATATCAAAAATGTTAGGAGGAAATTGTTAAATCCATACTAATATTT
The DNA here is from genome assembly GCF_000935625.1 of Nanorana parkeri. Lineage (NCBI taxonomy): Eukaryota > Metazoa > Chordata > Amphibia > Anura > Dicroglossidae > Nanorana > Nanorana parkeri. Next base: position 199,849 of record NW_017308400.1, on the reverse strand, counting down.
ACTATAGAGATTATGTATGAATGTGAAAAACCAAAGTGATGATTGATTTTCTTTGCAAGGCAGCCATCAGAAATTTTTATGCCCCTTACACGGCTTTAGGCCAACCACACCCCCCCACCCCCGCACCGCCGCCACACTGACTTAGTCACACTGTTGTTATTATTATACTTTTAAACCGAAAGTTTTTTATTTTAATTTTTTCCAAATTTTTTAATATTTTATTTTTATTTATTCATTTTTTTATTACATATTTTTATTTTTTACTTTACTTTTAGGGGCTTCTGGGAAATATTGGGGGTCTAAACAGACCCCTGATATGTCCCTTTTAAAATAGAAAAAGAGATTGAGGACACAGAGTCCTCAATCTCTTTTTCTGCAGCCCCTGTTATAAATGAACAGGAATCCTCTATGAGTGTTCTTGTTCATTCATAACATGAAGACAGAGTGTGTTTACTATAACCACAATTATGAATGAACAGGAGGTGATATAGATCACTTCCCATTCATTCATAATTGAGGATATAGTAACCATTCTCTGTCCTCAATTATCTACATACACTCAGCGATCACTGATCACTGAGTGTTTATACCACTCTCCATACTGACAGCTGTCACCAACCCAATCACACCCCACCATCGCACGCTGGCTGCTCCGCAGCCTCTCCCCGCTTCACTTCCCCTCTACTATTTAACGTAGGTAAGATCGTACTGCAGTGACTGAAAACAATAGCAAACCTGCTATTGGCTATTTCAAAATGCAATAGCCAATCGCAGGTTGGCTATTGGACCCGCCCACTGCCTGCTGTCAGTCAGCAGAGGAGCGGACCTGAAGGAAAACTTACAGCGGAGTGGATCGGCCAGCGGGACATGGTTAGGTGTGATTGTTGGGAGGGGTCTTGAGAATGGGATGATGTGGGGGAGCGGAGATGCCCCTGCAGTGCAGCAGACATCTGGAACCAAGTAAAAGACAGCTGCCGGCCAGAAGATTATGCCACCGGGATCTGTTAGTGGTTGCCTTTGAGATAGCACAGCCCCAGCTCCCAATTAAAGCCGTACTAAACATCTCCTTCAAACGCTGGGAAGCAGACGCTGCTTCAGAGGACCATACTCTACACTTTACTCCTTTCTTGGTCATAGCACTAAGGGGAGAAGCTATAGTGGCAAACCCTTTGATGAAGCGTCTGTAGTAATGCCTCTTAGGGTGTTAGGTTGGGGCCAATTAAGAACAGCGGTGACCTTTTGTGGATCCATTTGAAAACCTTCAGGGCTTATGATATACCCCAAGAAGGGTATTTGGCTTTGATGGAAAACACACTTGTCTATCTTGGCATATAGGTGGTTTTTGCAGAGGCGCTGCAACACCTACTTCACATGAGATATGTGCTCCTGGTAAGTCTTTGAAAAGATTAGGATGTGTCACTTACCACAGGGCCGAGCCCCTTGCGCCAGGTCTGGATCCCTGTAGCAGGAAGCAGGTGAGATAACCAGTCCAAATACAAAGTCCAGGGGGATGAGACAAGCCGCAGTGATGCAGTTCCGTGTTCAGGGCAGGCAGCGTAGAATCAGTAGTCCAGAAAACAGTCTGAGGGTCAGGTAGCCGGGAGTCCAAAACTGGGGGTAGGAATGCAGGAACAGGGGACGAAGATACAGGAACAAACGCTGGGTCTCTGTGAGCAGGGCTTCAGAATAACCTAGCACTGAGCTAGTAGTGTTGTGAGGTTTTAAAGCCCAGGACTGGAGGCGACGCTGCTGTTACTGTGGAAACAGAGGTGGAGTTAGGGCGGTGCTCAAAGTATTGCTGAAGGCTTGTGTTCCTTGGGAGGAAGCAAGTTTTTGCATATTGCCAGTTGCTGTGCATGCTGGATCTCTATTGGGGCTTATAGACGTCACACCAGGATTCCCCACATGTGACACCACCAAGGCAGATGGCCCCGACGCAGTGACTAGCGCAGCTCCTGAAACGCACGCATGATGGCGCACATAACCATGCTTCCGAGGCATAGCCACAGCAGAGAAACGCTGGGAATGTGTCTGTGGTCCCAGGAGATCCGGAGATGGGTTTCTCCGCACACTGCGGCTGCCAGGTGAGGGGCGCCTCCGTGCGCCATGACAGGATGTCATCTAGGTATATAATAACAAACCTGTTCCTGAAATCTTGGAACACTTCATCCATAAAACGTTGGAAAACAGCGGGGGCATTGCAGAGTCCAAATGACATGACTTGATACTCATAGTGCCCATAATGAGTATTGAAAGCTGTCTTCCAGGGGGGTGTGGCCTGGACGTTATGGAGGACAGCCGCACTTGAACAGCGCTCCGAGCTCACCTCTGCATCCCCACCCATCCGACCGGCTACACGACTCCGCCAACAATGTCAAGCAAGAGGAGGACCTCCTCGAGGCACCTGAGCACCCCCAGACCACAAAGGGGAGCAATGGATCTATTTCTCCGTCTCCCCACTAAAGCAGACCTGCAGGAGTTTGTCTCCCACATGGAGGGGATGCACAAGCAGGCCCTAGCAGACATCAAGGCTGACACTGCTCACTTAGGGCAGAGGGTAGAGAAACTAGAGCTACAATACACAGAGGCTCTTGATACCATCTCCCTTCTCAAGGATAAAATCTTTAAGCAGGACTCTACCCTTGCAGATCTATCAAACCAGTTAGATGATTCTGAGAATAGAAGCCGTTGCTGTAATATACGATTGCGGGGATTGCCTGAAGCAAATAGGCCCTTGGACCTCCTACCCACTGTGACGGGTATCTTCAAACAGATCTTGGACAGATCGGTCTCCACGCACATTGAAATAGACCGAGTCCACAGAGCCCTTCGCCCGCCGAACCAAGATCCGGACAAACCCAGGGATGTCATCTGCAAACTGCATAAATACTCGGAGAAGGAATCCTCTCTTCTCCGCTCTCATGTGGACTTTGATGGAGCGAAGGTGTCCCTGTTTCCAGACCTCTCAAGACGGACCTTAGCCATGAGAAGATGCCTGCGTCCCCTGCTGGACTTACCTGTGTCCGCCAATGTCACTTACAGGTGGGGATACCCCTTTAGCTTGATCGCCAAAAAGAATGGAAAGACGGCGGTCCTGCGTGATAGAGGGGACGTGTCTAAATTCCTACACCAGCTGGACCTACCGCTGATGGACCTCCCTGCCTGGCGCCAAGAAGATGATGACATCCCCTACCTCCGAGACCCTCCCCCTGCCGGAGAGTCGGCTCCCAAACCCCTAGTACTCCAAGAGTGCTGCCCGGGGCTCCGGATCGCTCTAATGGATCTCAAGGGAGAACACCCCCATTGGCTGATGAAGGACCCTTCTCCCCGGAATGATTGTTCGAGGAACTCCTTCCTCTCTACTTGCTCAACGAACACAATAACTGTCAGATGGCTAAACTCCCCACTCTTCAGCTCTAAGAAGTAGCTGTTGCCACTACTTTTCTGTTTACTCCTTTATCTCTTACTTTTTTGCAGAGGGACCTACCCCCCCTGGAGCTGCGGCCACCTTGACGTCCTACTTTGTCCCCCCAGTAGGACTGTTCTCAATCATTGAGACCTGTCAGATTTCTGACGAGACTGTCCTAGAGGGCAGCCCCCACCCATCCGTGGGGGGCGGCTCTCTCGGAGAGTGCCTTTAGTTCTTAATGTTGTTTTGACTTTTTTTTGTTGTTCCCCTTGTGTTTTGTTAGATCCATATCTGCGGGTCAAATGGATGCCCCACACCTCACTCTGCTTCATCTCCTCCATCGCTCCTGAACCACACCTCCGCCTTGGCGAGTCTTGAGGTAGTTTCATACAATGTCCGCAGTTTCCGCTCCCCATCCAAACGCAGCAAGTTATGGTCAGAACTCAAACAGCTGAATGCCCATCTAGTCATGTTACAGGAAACACACTTCACTCAGAGTTCTGACGCCCGCTTGGCCACGCACTTATTTTCACAGTGGTTCTTTTTTTTTTTTTGATAAAATAATTTATTGTTTTACACTTGTAACACAACAGTGCAAGCTATTTGTGTCCAATAGTTTGGGCACCAGGCATAGCATTGCATACAATGCAACTATAAAGAAAAGAAAATAATTATAAAACAAGGAGTCCTCCCCTTAGGGGGACTTCCGTAGTACAGGTGGGGGAAAAGGTTCCCATCATATCTCACTGTGCAAAAACCAGCTTCCCTCATACACCGCCGTTATGGGCTCAGTCATAGCATGTATGTTATTAGTATGTGTATCTCCTAGTGTGGCACAGGATCTCCACCGAAAAGGGCAGTGGGTCCCGCTCAGACTCTTGCATCAAAGTCTACTGCAGAATTCGTGCATTCTAACCAGCTATCCCAAACCTTGTGGAATTTGTCCGGGCATCCCCTGTGGGCATACGTGTCCTGGTATAGGGGCAAGTTGTCATTCACTAGCTTCTTCCAGAAAGACAGTTCCGGTGGGGCCGGCTTCTTCCAGCACATGGCAATAGCCTTGCGGACATAAAATAAGGTCAAACCCAGCAGCGTGCGTTCAGACCTGGTCGAAGCTACCTCTTCCACGAGGCCTAGAAGACACACTTTAGGTGTCTGTGTCAGTGGCAAGGAGTTGACTCCCGAGAGGAAGTCAACTATGGAGCCCAATAGGAGGAAATGAGGGGGCATTCCCAAAATATGTGGAAAAAATTACCCTCCGAGCATGTACACCTCCAGCAGGATGGAGAGATGGATGCATTCATTTTGTGTAAACGGTGAGGGGTGAAGTATGCTCTATGAAGGATTTTAAATTGTACCATTCTATCTCGTATTGCTACTAATTGTTTAAATAGTGCATCCCAAATCTCCTCCCAGTCTTCCTCATCCAAGCTGGGAATGTCCGCCCTCCACTTAGATTGTAACGTTAATAGGTTAGTGGAAGTCAATGTTTGCAGGGTGCTGTAGAAACAAGAGGCAGGCTTCACCAGTCTCTCCGTCCTTGCAAGAGACTCCAGTGGGGTCCTACCCAGGCTGACCCCACCTCCTGGGAACTGAGAACTGAAAGCATGGCAGAGCTGCATGTAGCGGAAAATATATTTGGGAGGGACAGGGCGGTTAGCGGCTATGTCAGCAAAAGACAGCAGGGAGTTGGCCTACAATATCAGATATTAATGTTACTTTACGTTTTGTCCAGAAAGAGGGGTCAGGAATTGTGTAGAAGTGGGGCAATTGGGGATTATTCCATAAAGGAGTGTCAGGGAGATGTCTAGGGCAGCTCTAGAGCACCAGGCTAGTCCCGTGCGCCAGACCCTGATAGTGGTACGCATGGAGGGGGTGAGAGGGTAAGGGGCTCTCGGACCTCTATATAATAGGCCAGTTAGTGCCTCTACTGAATTCAAAATAGCAGCATCCAACATGACCGAGGAGTTGTTGACATTAGCCGAGAGTCACCAGTTAGCCGTATTTATAAAAGTCCGGGAGCGCCAAGCCTCCCTAGAGAGTGGGGCGCATTAGGGTCATGAGTTTATATCTGGGGGGCTGTGATCCCACAAGAAAGAGGAGACTAGTCGATTTATCTGGTGGAAATAGGGTTTAGTAATCCATATAGGGGAGTTACGAAAGATGTATGTCAATTTGGGCAATATCTTCATTTTAACTAAATAATCCTCCCTAATAAACCAGCCAACTCTAAGTCCCCTAATGTGGGGGGGCGTCTGTAGAGCTTCGGCTATGGGTTCCATGGCCAAGGCGAAGAGAGTGGGCGACAGCGGACAACCCTGCCTAGTACCTCTGCAGATAGGGAAGGGAGCTGACATTTTATTCCCAAGTTTTATAGAGGCCACCGGGCTATGATATAGTAGTTTAATCCAGCGAGTAAATTCCAAGGGAAATCCCATTTTGTCCAATATGGCCCAAAGGTAGGTCCATTCCACCGTATCAAAGGCCTTTTCTATATCAAGAGACGCCACCACCCTGGTTCCGCCATTAATATGGGACGCATGCAAGTTTGTGAAAAGTCGGCTCAGATTTATATCAGTGGATCTACGGGGCATAAAGTCCGTTTGGTCCGAGTCTATCAGACTATCCGTCAGTTGCTTGAGACGTACGCTATGAAGTTTGGTTAAAATCTTTAAATCACAGTTGAGTAGGGCAATGGGCCTGTAGGAGGCGCAGTCAGTCGGGTCTCTAGGCGGCTTGTGGATTAAAATCACATGGGCACCAGTCATAGAGGGCGGTAGGCAATCTGCCTCCAAAAAAGAGGCATACATCTGACATAGTCTAGGGACCAGTAGGCCCGCATGCGTTTTGTAAAATTCCATAGGAATCCCATCTGGGCCAGGTGTTTTACCGTTAGGGAACGAACGTATGGCTGCGAGTACCTCAACTCCTGTTATAGGCTTGGCCAGGAAGCTTCTTTGGCTGTCAGATAACCACCCCAGAGCTACGGAGTCCAGCAGAGGCCGCAGGTCCAGGGACTGGGCGTCTGTCGGCAACGTAGATGAGTAAAGGGTGGAGTAATATTTCCCAAATAACTCCAGGATGTCCGCTGGGGAGGTGACAAATGTGTCCGGGCCAGAGCGCAATTAAGCAACTACCGTTTGAGGCCGGGCCGCCTGGGATAGCATTGCCAGCAGACGCCCATTCTTTCCCCAGTCTCAAAGAAGGCTTGTTTTCGGTTGTATAAGTCGGTCCTAGTTAGGTCTGCAAGATGCAGGCTGAGCCTGCGTCGTGCTGACATAAGACAAGCAAAACATAGTTTTGAGTTAGGACCGCACTATAAGAGGTGCCTTGGCGCGGCAGTGCGGCTTACACATCCTCGGCTGAAGACGTGTATCCAAACCTCTGTCATTATCCTTAGTGGTGAGACATGTTGTTTTACATGCTGGTTTTGTGAGTGTGCCATGATGCCTTTCTGCTGTTTTACTGTTCAAAGCCCATTTCGTGTGCACCTTACTGTATAACTGGTAACAAATTGTTGAGTGCGTTTGTCGTTTGTTTTGCTTGACTGATTTGGTGCAGCGACGCATGGGGTTTCTCAGCTGCCAATAGGATGTGCGGGATCCCTTGTGTGTTTCTGTACCTTTAAGGAGGTTGGGCGTCCTCCTGACAAACCTGCACCCAATTTGATATCTTCTGCCCCCATGTGCTCCAAGATGGAGACTCTCATAGTTTAGAGTTAGGACCGCACTATAAGAGGTGCCTTGGCGCGGCAGTGCGGCTTACACATCCTCGGCTGAAGACGTGTATCCAAACCTCTGTCATTATCCTTAGTGGTGAGACATGTTGTTTTACATGCTGGTTTTGTGAGTGTGCCATGATGCCTTTCTGCTGTTGCGCTGACATAAGAGCCTCAAAATTGTCAGGAGTGGGGGACAACTCATACCGAGAGAGGAAGTCCGCTTCCGCGGCTTGCAGTGCATCGGTATGAGCCGAGTCCTCCTTTTTGATTGCCTTCTGGAGGGACATGTAGTCACCTCTCACATAGGCCTTGAATGCATCCCACACAACAGCGGGCCCCGCAGTGGAGGGGTTTTGCTCCCAGTACTGCTCAATAGAAGGTGGAATAGCCTCCAGAGCCATAGGGTGAGATATCCAGTGTGGAGCCAGTCTCCAAAGGGCTCTATCCCTTTTTTGACCGGTCCGAAGGGTTAACCACATAGGACAATGATCCAAGATGACCCTGGGTAGGTATCCAACCTCTCCAATGTCAGGCAAAAGGGCGCCGCTGGCAAATGCTAGATCTATGCGAGATGCAGTTTTGTAAGAGGCGGAAAAACAAGAGTAAGCCCTGGTTGTGGGGTTCCTCCATCTCCACACCTCTGTGAGACCAGCAGTGAACGCCCAATCACCCAAGTCTGAGAGGCCAGATCCAGTAGAGCCAGCTCTATCCATGTCTGGGGCCAGTGTGGAGTTAAAATCTCCCATAAACAGTGTTTTTGCAGGTCCTTGAGATGAAATCTTATCTAGCAATGTGTATAATATATTAGAATGATACAGTGGAGGAAGGTAAACATTGACAACAATATAGCTCTGCATCCACATGGTAAACACTAGAATAACAAATTTGCCATTAGGGTCAGTGTGAATCTCTTCAATAGTGCATGGCAGAGATTTGTTAAGCAGAACAGACACCCCCCTCGAGTATGCGGAATGCTAAGCATGGAACGACTGCTGCACCCAAGGGCGTCTCAAGGCCAGCAACCTATTACCCATCAGATTACCACATCACTACTGCAAAAGTAGTTTGTGGGGATTATGTTGTCTAACATATTTGAACATCAGTGCTCGCTTGAATTTGGAGTTGAGACCCCTGATATTCCACGACAGGATTTTAATCTCTTCCACACTCCGCACACTCATGAGGAAAAAAATAAACAAGTAACTGAGGCCACACCTCCAAGCCCCCTAGATCTTCGCCGTTCCCTCCAGCAATGTCATGCAGAAGCATTTGTAGTTTCAGCATGTGAGCCAACCACCTGTAGCAAAAATTAACATCCAACCAGTAGAAAAAAACAACAACCCCATCCAACCCTCCCCGCCAGTCCAACACATGACCCCAATAGCTCTAAGAGCAAAGTGCGTCAGGAGGCTTAGGATCTCCAAAAATTTTTAGTGAACCGAGTCAAAAACGTTCAAAAAAAACTAAACAGTCTGCTAGGGCAGTGTAGTATCCCGACTAGAACTCCAAGTCCTCGAGATCCAGGACTCCTCCGGCTCCCTTCTTCTGGGGTGCTGATTAAACTGGATAAGGGGAAGGTAGCTTGAAATAATTAAGGTATGCTTACCAGGTGGAAGCAACTGCAATAGTAGTGGTATGCATCCGTCAGGTGTTGTCCAGCCAGGCTGCAGCCACCGCGGGGGTATCAAAGAAGTGAGTAGTGGAGCCATCACTCACCCGCAGGCGACTGGGATATAGGAGGCCATATTGCAAACCCTTTTCCCAGAGCCTCTTTTGGAGGTCTGTAAAGGATCTGCGCCGTTGTTGTATTTCAGCAGAATAATCAGGATACAATGAGACATGGGCATTTTCGTAGTGTAGAGTAGGATGGTCTCTAGCCGCTGCAAGGACCCGGTCTCTGTCCCTGTAATTTAGCAAGCGAATCAGAAACAGTCGGGCCAGAGCGCCCGGTTTTGGCGGGACAGGCGGGACGCGATGCGCTCTCTCCACCACAAAGGTCGGTGGTAGGTCCTGAAGGTCAAGCAGGGTAGCCAGAAAGGTCTCTGCAAATTCAGCCGTTTTTTTTCCCCTCCGCCCGCTCAGGGAGGCCCAGCACGCAGATGTTGTTGCGGCGTAGCCGGTTTTCTGTATCTACCGCCCTCTCTTGCAGGCCCTGAAGCTGCCGTTGTAGCTGCTTGACCTCAGCGGAGTGCGCCCGCGTTGTCTCCTCTACCTGAGAAATCCGGGCCTCCGCCTCACCCATGCGTGTGCGGAATTTATCCAGATCATGCCGTAGGAAACTCACATCAGCCGAGAGGGAATCGATCTTATACGTGAGCGCCTCTTTACAAGACGTGATGGCCGCCAGGATGTCGGAGCTGGTTGGAGATGGAGGCGTCACATCAGTGCTGCTTGTCTGAGTGCTCACCGGCATCTTGCTGCATTCAGCCAGCTCAGCCAATATGGCCGCCTCCGAGACACCACGAGGCCTGCCTCCCGATGAGCGAGTCGATCTGCTCTTATTACGCTTCATAAAAACAGCCACCGATGATGAGATCCAGCTCAGGAGGTATTGTCACACCTGACCACAGGTAGATAGCGAAGAATCAGCACCAGGATAACAGTAGGATATTGTATGGAGCGGAGCTTCCCGGGCACACGTCTTCTCGGGATCACATGCTGGCCACGCCCCTCCCAGTGTTTTTTTTGTCATTCCCCTTCATCTAAATCTAAAGGCGTCGCAATAGCTTTTCACAAAAATTGCCATTTTGACCTCCATGATCAATGCGCAGACCCTAATGGACGATTTCTGTTCGTCAAAAGGGCTGATAGAAGGGACAATGGTCACGATTGCTACGCTTTATGCTCCAAACTCCCAACAGCTGACTTTTTTTGATGCAGTCCTCCCCAAGCTCCACACCTTCAAGGAGGGCGTGTTGTTACTGGGTGGCGACTTTAACTTTTGCCCAGACCCAACCTTAGACGTCTCGACACGGCGCACTGCCCATTCCTTTGCTGCCCTGAAACACTTCAGGAAGGCACTGCAAAACATGGCCCTTGTAGATGGATGGAGAGCGTTGCATGCCAATGAAAGGGACTATAGTTACTACTCCACTGTCCATGGCACGTACTCCCGTATAGACCTACTGTTCATTGAACAATATCACTTAGATAACGTCCTGGGCGCAGCAATTGGCTCTATAACGCTCTCAGATCATGCGGCAATCGCTTTAACTGTCTCTCTGCTAGGCTTGTTGCCGCGGGAATGCACGTGGCGCCTGAACGAGTCGCTCTTGGAGGACACCTCGATAAGAGGTTCGGTTGCAACGGCGATCTCCAAGTACTTTACCCTCAACCATACTGGAGATGTGGGAGAGGGTTCCCTGTGGGAAGGTCATAAGGCGGTCATACCTGGAGAGCTTATCTCACATGGTGCCCGCCTCAAAAAGGCACGGCAGAGAGAATTGACAGAGCTCCTTGCAGCAGTGAGGATAGCAGAAATGTCTCAAACGCTCAGGCCTCTCTGATGACAAAACTGTGCTGGAGGCGCTTCGGTCTGACTTGACTTCCTTCTTAGATAAAAGACTCAAACAACGCCTACGATATATATATCTTCGCTTCTATGAACATGGAAATAAATGTGGTAAACTCCTTGCTAATGCCTTAAAGAAACGTAGACAGATAGCCCACGTGCATAAGGTACGCACTAAGTCGGGGGAGGAGGTGCTTCATACTTCCAAAATAGCAGAGGCCTTCCGCTCCTATTACACGGATCTCTATAACTTACCCCAGACTGCTCCACCTATGACTGAGGCTCAACGCCGCTCCCGTGCTCGTGCATATCTGATGGCCGCGGGAGGCCCAGCTATACCCTCCGAGATGGCCGAGATTATAGATAGGCCTATTACTGTACTGGAGCTTGAGGAGGTGGTGAAATCCATGCCAGAGGGCAAAAGCCCAGGCCCGGATGGCTACACAAAAGCCTATTATCATAAATGTTTGCCCCTCCTCGGTCCCCATCTATGCAGATACCTCAATGCTCTCGCTGGCGGGGAACATATCCCCCGAGAGGCGCTGACGGCCCATATCTCGGTCATCCTGAAGGAAGGGAAAGATCCCATGCAAACTCAGAGCTATCGCACAATCCCGCTGATAAATGTTGACGTAAAAATTTTTTCTAAAATACTGGCCAATAGATTAAAACCTCTTCTGCCGACACTGGTCTACCCTGATGAAACGGGATTTATCATGAGGAGGGAAGCCCGGGACAATGCGTTAAGGGCTGCCCATATACTACATTGGTCCCACTCGGGGTCTCTTTCGCCCTCCTGTTTGTTCCTCTCGGTGGACGTGGAGAAAGCGTTTGATCAGGTGGACTGGGTGTTTATGGAAGAGACACTACGAATTCGGGGGTTAGGACGCAATTTACTGACTTGGATCTCTACACTTTATGCCTCACCTACAGCCCTGGTGAGGGTGAATGGCGCCCTGTCATCCCTGTTCCCGGTTCGGAATGGGACTAGGCAGGCATGCCCACTCTCACCCTTACTCTTCGCCCCCACCCTTGAACCTTTATTGCAAAGGATCAGAGGTAACACGAATATACACGGCGTCACTGCAGGGAATGCGGAGCATAAACTCGCGGCATACGCCAATGACATACTCCTGTTTGTAACACAACCGACCATTTCCCTACCTAACATACTTTTTTTTTTTTTAATCAAAGCCCGTGGACGTGCATCAAAACTTCCCCCTGTGAACAAAAAAAGTGCAACCGTGAAATCACAGCACACAAAAACGTGCACAAGGGTGCAAGGTCCTTCCAAAGAAGGGACCTACTTTCCCGACCCCCCGGGGCGCAAGGCTCCTGACAGGGGTTGAGACTGTTGGCCCACCAACCCGAAGGCCGGTGGACCCATTTTCTTCGGGGACCTGCCGGAACAGGTCCCTCACAGTACTAGGCAGGGGAGATCTCCAGAAGAGAAACCCCCCTCCTGGGTGGGAGGAGACAGAGAACCCCATAGGAGGCACAGAATCTCCTCCCAGCATCAGGAATAGGCCCCGAAGAAACCTGCACCTTCAGCATCTGTGGGTCGAAATTTTAAATAAAAAAGTGCCAAACGTGGATAGAGTGCTTAAATAAATCTAAAGTGCCAGTGCACCACTCTGACAGGCCTTAGAGGCCGGAGTGCAAAAATATTGCCCCAGACTAGCCATAAGGCCTGTCTTGGAGGCGAAGTGCAGAAAATTGCAATGTGGTGTGTGACCAAGTGCTATAGTGAGTCATGTTGGGTCCCATACCCATGTAACTTTCTGAGTACCCCTGGGACGCCACCCCCAGGGGGCACAACACCACAGGCTTCTGCCGCCCCCAACCCTCTGGCCAGACCCTGTGGTTCTCCGCTCACATCAGGAGGTAGTGCCGTCGGGGGTCCTCCCACTGTCTAGGGTCTACCTGATCATCAGGGCCTGACGCAACTAGCAGTGGACCGAACCGTCCTCCGACGTCCACCATTACGTCAGAGGGTACTAGAATGTTCTCCCATCGGGTGGCAACATCCTCTCCCCTCCAACAACTGATAAGAACAGATACTACACTTGATCTTAGCCAAAAGGCCGAGAAGCGATCTACCTAACATACTTAGCGAATTTAACCGCTTGAAGACCAGGTGTTTAGATCCCCTACCTGGCCAGGCCATTTTTCAGTGTTCAGCGCTGCGGTACTTTGACTGACATTTATTCCGTCACGCAACGCTGTACTGAAATAAATTTTATACCATTTTTTGGGGACAGATAGAGCTTTCTTTTGGTGGTATTTAATCATCACTGCGGGTTTTATTTTTTACTCGCGGCGCGCCCGGGCGGGCGGATGTAACAGGACGTGTATACACGCCCAGTTACATCCAAGAAGCTCCCGGCAGGCCGTGTATACACAGCGGCTGGCCGGGAGGTAGTTAAAGACTACGGCATACTTTCCAATTTTAAAATAAATTCTTCAAAATCTGAAATTCTTCCCGTGAGGATGTCCCCCTCCCAAACCCTGAGCCTGAAAGCCAGTTTCCCTTTTGTCTGGGCGACCGGTAGTATTAAGTATTTGGGGATTAATTTACCTTCAAGACCCGACCTTCTCTATTCCATGAATTAGCCCCACTCCTTAAGCAAGTAGAGGGAGACCTCAAGTCCTGGGACAGAGATGCTTTCTCCTGGATAGGCCGAGTGAACATACAAAAGATGTCGGTCCTCCCTAAACTGCTGTTTCTTTTCCAGATGCTCCCCATAGCGGTTCCTCATCTGTTTTTCCGTCGACTGCGTAGCCTATTTTTAGGCTTCGTTTGGCGACATAGGAAACCCAGACTTGCATTTGCCATTCTGAAACAAGCCAAAAAGTCGGGAGGTTTAGGCCTCCCAGACTTACAACTCTATTATAAGGCTGCAGTCCTTCAGCGGATTTTGGATTGGCATTTCCAAGTACAGGACAAGATGTGGGTTGCCCTGGAAAAAGGAATTGCAGGGAGAAACCTGGCGCATGCTCCCTGGCTGAAACCGAAGTTTCTCCCAATACTTCACCACTCACCTTGCAGGTGCTTCATGTATGGGATGCGGTAAATAAAAGGGGAAAACGGGCACCAGATGTGTCACCATTAGCCCCAGTGGGTGGATACCTGTGGTTTCCACCGGGTGAGGACTTACAGTTCCTGCACTGCTGGGCTGCTGATGGAACAGTGAGTCTGTCTAAATTCCTTGCAGAAACTAACTTGCTAACTTTTTATGAGGGGGTAAGTAGAGATATGGACGGAGGTAAGCCGGTGGATGTGGTATATCTGGATTTCTCAAAGGCTTTTGATACGGTACCACACAAACGCTTGCTACACAAGCTGAGGGCTATGGGCATAGATGAGGTGGTGTGTACGTTAATGTGGAATTGTTCAAGAAACTTTTGGACGATTTCTTAAGGGACCGTAATATACAGGGGTACAGGTACTCCTAGAATGAGATCCTAATAGGTTGGACTTGATGGACTAATGTCTTTATTCAACCTCAAATACTATGTAACTATATACAAAGCAATGCAGAATACCAGCAGTTTCAGGGGACTACAAATCCCAGTTATAGTACATTGTAGTATAATGTTGTACTATTGCTGGCATTTGTTGTATTCCTATATAGCTGGTGGTATTCTGCAGTGCGCTGTAGAATGATTATACGGCACAATGCAGAATACCAGCAGTTTCAGGGGACTACAAATCCCAGTTATAGTACATTGTAGTATAATGTACTATTGCTGCATTCCTCTATAGCTGCTGGTATTCTGCACTGCGCCACTGCGTATAATGTACTATATTGCACACCACACTTTTTTTTTACTTCCACCGTGCCAAGCTTGCTCCTTTGAGGGACTACAATCTCAATAGCAACTAGTAGTCGATCACTGGAGCCTTTTTTTTAAATCCGATTAATCGAACTTAATAATCGGCTAACTAATCGATTATGAAAATAATCGTTAGCTGCAGCCCTAGTTCTCTGTACAGCATTGCGGTATATATCAGAGCTATATAAATGTATAATAATAACAGTGTGACTGGCTTAGCGTGGCGGCGATGACGACCGGGCGGGGCCCGGCTTAAAGCCGTGTGAGGGGCCCCGAAATTTCTGAAGGCTGCCCTGGGCTCACTGCTTACTGCACAACTGATAGCAGTACTGCTGGTGGTGACACTTGCAGTAACAGTGGTGGCAGATTTGTGGGACTTAGATAGTGCCTCCTGCATGGCCAAAATTATTTTTTTTGGCTGATTGAAGGCGTGCACGCTGGGAACACCCTGCCTAGCTTTCACCTGACCTCTGCCATAAAATATAGTAGGCACTATGCTCCCAGCAGCAGATGTCGCGGCAGCGGTGGTGGTGGTAACACCGTCGTTGGTTACGGCTGTGCAGGTGGTTCTCGGGGGCAAATCTTTAAAGAGCTTGCAGCAGCCCTTGGCTCCATGACGTTTTTGGTTTTAGCAGACTTAATGGTTGTGGCAGCTGAGCTATTACTAGAAAAAACATGGTACCTGCATGAATCCATAACTAGCCTTTACGGCAGGGTGCACATTGGGAAGGCTTACAACAATACAAAACACAGAAAATCCCCAGCTCACCTGCCAGCTAGCCTGCAACCAAATAAATTGCCCTGTCAACAGTATGCGTTAAAATCAGAGGTTTTAGTTGTAAAGTGTATGGCCACCTTCACCCTCATTCAATTTTCTTACAACTAGCCCATCATGCACAGACCAATGTAGTTTGCAATTAAGGTTTGTCAGCACCACCACCTGGCTGATTTTCATCGATTGAAAGGACAGATTTTCGTTTGAGCATGTGAAGTTTGCATCTTGAGATTTTTGTTGTACAACCACGCCACTAACCTGTCAATTTTCATCCAATTAGACAAAAGTTTTCTAGCCTGCTTGAAAATCTGGGGTTCACAAGCGGCTGCTGTCATCCATTGAAGTAATGATCAGGTAAGCAGCTGCATGTAAACGCCTGCACACCACATGTAATGGTATGTGTTATGATTAGATGTGTTACGTTAGAAAACACTCTCCCTAGATGCACAATTGATGCGTCCAGGGAGAGTGATTAATTCCTAACTGAATATAATCATATCACATACCATTACATGCGGTGGGCAGGCGTCTACATGCAGCTGCTGTCAACTGATCATTAACTTCAATGGGTGACAGCGGCCGCTTGTAAACTTCAGGATTATATATATATTATATATATATATAATACACCCCCCCACATAAAATAATACCCCCACCCCCCCGCACACCCACATATAAAAGAAGGAAATGAAATATAGATCCCCCTCTCCTGCTTACCTTTTTGCAGGGAGGAGGCTGTGAGGAGGCTGTGAGGAGGCAGATTGATCCCTGGTGCTCTAGCAGTGATTACTGAGGTCTGCTGCAGACCTCTCTAATACATCCTTTCGACTGAAGCTCAGAACTGAGCTCCAGCCGAAAGAATCTCAGTGCAGGAGCTGACAGGAGCAGCTCTGCGGCCTGCATCCGACAGAGATGCAGGCCATGTAGCTGCTCCCGCAAGTCAGGTACGCGGTCACCGCGTACCTGACTTGTCAGCTGGCTGTGGGCCACATAGTACCGGCTCGTACCGGCAATTGGCCCGCGGGCTGGTACTTTGAGGCCGCTGATCTAAACGCATAACCAACAAAACTGTGTCCACTGACACCAATGTTGGGGATTATTTTTGCATCTACTGGCACCAATGCTTACGGGGGGCACAGTTTGACATCTTCACCCTGGGCACCAGATGACTTTATCCCGCCACTGGGAGGAGGAACATAAAAAGGTTCCTTCAACTTTTCTTGACCGGTGCCACCAGGATTTCCCAGTGAACTGGAGACCAGCAATACCACGAGAGGGGTAAGGGTTTGTTTGAGTTTTTATGTATGTATATATGTATGTATGTATGTATGTATGTGTATGACATCAATGTCACTGAAAAGGTTGGTGTTTGCACCTGGATGCTACCTATCCACCATTCCACTGACTGAGTGGCTTTTCTTTCTTTCTTTTCACTAGTGATCTGATCAGTAACACACTTCCTGTCTTAGGGTGGCTTTAATCTATGGGGTTTACCAGGTCCGTGGGTCCTTGATTCTGTAGATGGCTCATTGGAGCAGTCCGAGAGGGTAAAGTTTTCCTCTGGATACATTGTAGACAGAAATGGCAGTAGCTGTCAACTTCAGATCTCATGCAGGGCCAATAGAATCTGTATCGGACCAGTTTAAAGGTTCTATCTGGTCCTAGGTGACCATGGTCATCATGCAAAGCTTCAAATACATTTTCTCTATGCTTCTCTGGGAGGAACAACTGCTGCTTTTCTTCTAAGTCATCCGAGGCGCCCCTTTGTAGACCACCCCGTCTAGCAGTTTCAACCTTTCCCACTCTTTGTAGACCAGACGAGCCTCTTTTGGCGAATCAGTTAGCAGGAGCCCTCTTTGACCCGCTTTCATTGCTCTTAGGGTTAACCCAATCAAAGGATCCTCAGCCTGATCTACTCTCAGGTCCTTATTCGTGAAAGTAGGCAGGCCCTCATTCCTCATTTGTGTAGGGTTACAATACAGTTTAGCAACACCTGCAGCCATGACACCTAAGTCCTCTGCTCCAATCACTCCTTTGACTCGGTGTTCTACCCCTTGGCATAGAGCTCAAAATCCATCTGGAGCCAAATGAGTCCACTCTATTTCTTGGGGCTCTGTGCTATAGGGTCTTCTGG
Source organism: Nanorana parkeri (assembly GCF_000935625.1). Taxonomy (NCBI): domain Eukaryota; kingdom Metazoa; phylum Chordata; class Amphibia; order Anura; family Dicroglossidae; genus Nanorana; species Nanorana parkeri. The sequence goes on along the minus strand of NW_017308400.1, from coordinate 182,462 downwards.
ATGGGGCATCCGCGTCACGGTTACCAACTCCAGGACGATATTTGACGCTGAAGCGGAATCCTGACATAGCAACCAACCACCTGTGCCTGGTAGCATCCAGTTTTGCCATAGTAAGAATGAAAGTGAGTGGATTATTGTCGGTTATGCCATCATATTCCTGGCATAGTACCCCTCCCAGCCCTTCTCTGCTAGTATCCACATATAGTTCATAAGGCTTGGCACGATCCACGATCAGAATAGTCCAGGACAGGGGCCTGGGTTAGACTTCACTTCAGTTGGAGGAAAGCTCTTTCACATTGGTCAGTCCATTCCTCCTGGATTGAATCACAAGACTCTCTAGGCCTGTGGGTTGATGAACCTGGCTTACAGGACATTGATTCATCTTCTACTCCTTCCAGTCTTAAAGGTGGTTCAGGGCTGAGCTATTTTGGCAAACACCTCTACGAACCTTCTATAGTAAGAGCAAAACCCCAGGAAGGAGCAGAGTTCAGGAACACTACGAGGTCTTGGCCACGAAGCCACAGCTTCCAACTTCTTGGGATCAGCTTATATACCCTCTGCTGAAACGACATGCCCCTGTTACATGACTGAAGGTAAACAGAATTGACACTTCTCTAAGGAAAGTTTCAATCCTTCTTCATGGAGCCGCTTCAAGACCTTTTCCAACCTCTGCTCATGTTCTTCCAGTGTTCTTCCGAAAACTATTAGATCATTTAGATCAGCGGTTCTCAACCTTTCTAGTGCCGTGACCCTTTGATAAAATTGGCCAAATTGTGGCGATCCCTAACAGTAAAATTATTTTCGTTGCATGAAGGGCACCTTCATGCAACGAAACCACCCCAGGGCTTCCCCTGTATTGCGACGTCCATGGGGTTACGGTGTTCTGCCGTTCCGTCGGACCCGTGACTTTATCAGATCAGATTATGGTTGCGGGTCCGATGGGATGATGGAGCACTGGGACACGGGACCACTGCAACAATAAAACCTAACCCAATACCCCCTACGTGACACACTTACCCACTGCTGTCACGGTGGCGCTGTAAAAGTGAAACTACAGCTCCCATAATCCTCGTGTGCAGGCAGGAGGTTATGCTGTCGCCAGGATACAAGAAGTATCCTGTCTCAGTGTCTCAGTCTCTGACTCAATGACTTTGTTTCCACTCGCGATTTTCGCTTGCGGGTGGCGAGGGGGCGAGTGGAGATTTTGAGCCATGTATATGTGTATATGTTTGCATGTATGTAAGTGTGGGTATATGTATGTATATGGATTTTTTATTTATTTAGGTTTTTGTAGTTTATTTGTTCCATACCCTAATTTGGTCAGAGAGGTGTTATAGATAGAAATGGTTCTATAGGTTCTCAGAAAAAATAATAAGGGGAGAGAATATGAAATGAATGGGATGTGGATGGAAGTGGGTGCAGGAGAAGTGGTTAGTTTCAACCCCCTAATAGGATAGAGTTGGAGGGACACAGGAGATACCTGTGAAATTGGGACACCTGGGGAGTGTCGGCTCTTGCTCGTTTTACTATGTTGAATAATTTTGTGTTTAGATTAGGTATGAGAGTCAAGTGTGTATGGTTTCTTGGGAAGTATGTGGTGTGGATGGGTGGGGTTTTTATGTTTTTCTTTCTTTTTTTCCCCTGGTGATCTGATTGAGAAGGCGGGCCGAAGGAAGGAGTTGAATAAAATACGATGACTATGAAATTTGGATCGTTTAATGTGAGAGGATTGAATATTCCTCAGAAAAGATCACAGGTGCTATACTATATGCATGAGCAACATGTCCAAGTGCTCTTTTTACAGGAAACTCACTTTCAACATTTAAGAGCCCCTTCCTTAGGTTCTAAATATTATTCACATTGGTTTACAAGCAATTGCCCCTATAATAAATCTAGAGGAGTAGCAGTAGGGATTCATGCTTCTGTAACTTTTGAAAGGATACAAGAGATAATTGATGAAGACTGAATAATAAAGTATTTACATTAGCTAACTTATACATGCCGAAAAAAGGTCAGGCAAGGATGTTTACATAGATACTGATGAGGTTGGAAGAATTTGCAGAGGGGGTAATGGTATTAGGAGGAGATTTCAACTTTACCCTTGAGCCAGCAGTTGATACAGTTGGGGGAAATCAACATATTTCAATATCACAAATAAATAAATTAAAGGAAAGATTGCATTATTTGCAATTGATAGACATCTGGCGGGTTTTAAAACTGGCTATTAGAGATTATACTTGTCATTCTTTAACATATTCAACATATAGCAGAATTGATTTTTTTGGGTGTCACATTGTATTCTGAGTTGGTCTTCCAAAGCACAGATTGGGACACACATTTGGTCAGACCATGCCCCGGTGTATTTCTCGATATGTCTATTGGGATTGGTTAAACCTGTATCCTTATGGCGATTGAACGAGAGCTTATCACAGGACCCCATAGTGAGGGCTGAAGTCGTTGGCACTATTAAACATTTTATAGATGATCATTTAAACAATAATACATAATTTCCGATAAAATGGGAAGCACTTAAGAGTGTAGTGCGAGGGGTCCTAATTGCCCATGGGGCACGTATACAGAAAGATAGAGAACGGTCTATAAAAACCCTATTGGCAGAAATTATTGGGCTGGAGCAACAGCATGAGAGAGCACAGGATCCAACTACCTTTGTTTCTATACAACGAAAGAGAAGCAAGTTGCACAATATGCTAGACATATCATATCAACGCTATAAAGACTGTGCTATTCGCTCTCTCTATGAGTTTGGAAACAAATGTAGTAGATAACTAGCACAATCTATCAGAGATAAACGGAAGAAAACATACATTCCAAACATTCAAAGTCCAACTATAGGCCTTGTGTATACCTCAGAGCTTATTGCGAAATCCTTTCACCAATATTGCTCAGTTATATAATAAAGTGAATAGGTTCACGGAAAGGGATAATAGTACAAGATATAAACAACTTCAAGAATATATAAATAATACGGCATTACCAGAATTGGATACTAACGCAGTAGAATCCCTTTGTTCCCCATTTACTTTGGAAGAAATAGAGAATGCGATTGTGTCCTTGCCCTCTGGAAAGAGCCTTGGTCCGGATGGGTATGGAAGGGCATTCTATAAAGAATTTAGAAAGGAGTTGGCCCCAATTCTTAGTTCAGTTTATAATGTTATCTCAGAGGGGTGTTCTTTTACAAGACAAACACAAGAGGCACATATAGTACTCATACCTAAAGGACAGAAAGACCCGACCCAGTGTGCAAATTAGGAAAAACAAGAAGTACAGAAGCGCCACTACCAAGTGGTGACTTGGCAAAAACAAATAAGGGAATAAGACTTACCAAGGAGTGGGTACTGGCGCGTTATCAACGGCGAGGTGTGGATGGATGGGAGTCCAAGGTTGCCAAGGGTGATGGGCCCTCAAAGTTGTGTGTGGGCAGAAGGGGGTGTGGAAATTGTTGGGGCTGAGAAGGATTCAATGTCAGTGGGAACCTAGGTCAGATATTGAGTGTGGCAGGGATCTGAGATGGGGGGGCGGGGCGTGATGCAGAGAGTGGCAGGCCCGGTGGGGACCGGGTTGGTGGATGTTTTAACGATCTGTGAGAGATGTGACCAGGTTCATGTAGGACTGCCTGTCTGGAAGGTGCTGGCTGCTGGGAGAGGCCAGTGTTGTATGCCTGCAGCCAGCCTTTGACCTCGGAACGTTTGACCATTCTTGTTTGCCTATACCCTTGACCTCGGATTGCTTCACTGGACTGCCTATGCCTTCTCCTTTTGTACTTGCTCTGCCTGCTCGGTGTGACCTTGGCCTGTTGACCTCGGATATCAAGATTTACAAGACCCTGCCGCAAAACCAAGGAGTGGCCTGCACGGTGGAACCGCCTCTGGCCCTCCTGCCACTCACTGTCTATAAGGACTCTGTCCCCAATACCAGAGTCCCTAGGACACGAGCTGCAAGGGAAGCCTCCTCCTACATCCAGTCTCCGCACAGGTACGTGATACCATGGGGGGAAAGTGTGTTTTAATTTGTAGATCCAATATGTTTCCTGTTTGCACAGGTGGTGGAATCTTTCAGGAGGGGGGAGTTTGGCAGGAATCTGCTCAATTGCAAAAACTTAGGTGCTCAATATTCTTTTGATGTTTCAGGAGAAAGTGGCGTGGGACACTATGTTCCGTGCACCCCTTTTCGATGAACCTTCTGTGTTCTCCTATGCGTTTATGGAGGGGTCGGATGGTGCGACCTATGTAGAGGAGGTTGCAGGAGCATTGTAGGCCGTAGATTACATGGTCGTGGGCACATGTGATGAATTGTGAGATGGGGTATTTGGCACCAGAGCTGTCTTGGAAAGAGGACTGGCCGTGAGAAATTAACTGACAGGTGAGACATTGGCATTTCTTACATTTGTGGATACCAATTCTCTTGCTGAAAGTAAGTCTCTGCGTTTGTTTGGGTTCGTGGGTGGACTGTTTGCTGGGGGCCACTATATTTTTGATGCTGCGAGCTTTTTTGAAAATTACGGAGGGTTTGGGTGGTAATAGAGGGCCCAGCGTGGGGTCACAGAGTAATAGATGCCAGTTTTTCTTGAGGATGGCTTCAATGGCCTTATACCTGCTATTGAATGGGGTGATGAATCGGACCGGGTTGGTGGACTGGCGCTCGCTTTTTTTGTTGTCTCTTGGTGTTAGGGTGTTAGTGATGAAGTGGTCACGGGCTTTATTGATGAGGTTCTTGGGGTAACCTTTTTCCACAAATTTGTCTTTCAGTACTTTACTTTGTAGAATGTAGTCCTTCTTTTTTTGTTTGTGCAATTTTTGTTAATCCTCCAGAATTGCCCTTTCGGGACATTACGCTTCCAGAGAGGGTGGTGGCAACTTTTGTAGTGAAGATAGGAATTGCCGACAGTGGGTTTGAAGTGTGTTTTTGTGATTATTTCAGTGTTGAGGAAGGTACGTTCAAGGTCTAAAAAGACCAGGAGGGATTTGTCTGTAACGTGTGTGAGTCCTGAGGGGTTGGAGTTGCAGTGCTTGACAAAGTCATTAATGGTGTAAAGTGGACCGTCCCAAATGATGATGATGATATCATCAATGTAACGTCCGTAGAAAATCAGGTGTCGGGCGAAGGGATTATTGTGCCAGATGTGGTGTTCCTCCCAGAATCCCATGGTAAGGTTGGCATAACTGGGGGGATAATTAGCCCCCATGGCTGTGCCTTGGATCTGGAGATAAAAGTCCTCTAGGAAGGTGAAATAATTATGCTCAAGGGTAAACTTGGTGGAATTGAGGATGAATTGGGTTTGTTTGTAATGGAGCTCAGGTTCTCGGGACAGGTAATGTTGTAAGGCCTGGAGTCCTACTTCATGGGAGATGGAGGTGTAGAGTGAGCAGACATCAAGGGAGACCCAATGAAATGTGGGCTCCCAAGAGTAATGGTGTAGTGTTTCGATTAGGTGTCCGGAGTCTCTAAGATAGGAAGGGAGGGTGGTAACAATGGGCTGTAAGAAATGGTCCACGTATTGGGAGAGGCCACTGGTGAGACTGTCAATGCTGGAAATGATCGGGCGCCCGGGGGGTGTGGTGCAGTTTTTGTGAATCTTGAAGATGATAGAAAAAGGGTGTTTTGGGTTGAGGGGGGCACAATACTGCTTTCTCTTTTTTGGTGATGATCCTTTCGTGGAACGCTTGCTCAATCAGGGGTTTTAGGGCATTCAAAAATTGGGGTAATGGGTCAGTTTTGAGTTTCTGGTAAGTGGTGGTGTCTGACAGTAATCTATTGGCCTCTTTTGTGTAATCGTCGCGGTTTTGGATGACAATGCCACCGCCTTTGTCCACTTGTCGGATGGAAATGAGTGTTGTTGGTCAGTTCCTTGAGAGCTTTCCGTTCATGGTAGGACAGGTTGGTTTTGTTCGGTTGTTTGGTCAGGCTATTCAGTTTGGGTCCGGGGTTTCTTTGTGGAGGATCACAAAGTTTGATGAAATCTGTGTATGTAACTTGGTAAAAAGTTTCAATGTGTGCTACTTTGGATTTGAGTGGGTAGAACTTGGACGGGGGGTGTAGAGAGGTGTGTCTGTACGTTGGGCTGCATAGATTCTCTAGGAGAAAGTCCGCTGGGTAGCTGGGGTCGGCTAATTCTTCTAGGATCGCCAGTATGTCTACGTCAGGTGCTGGGTCTGGGGGGGCATGGGTGCACTGTGTAGTGCCGCCTCTGTGTCAGGGGGTGAGGTTTTGTTGTGTCTTTTGAGGGTGAGATTGCGGATAAATTTGTTAAGGTCTTTGAACAAGGTGAAGGAATTCGGGTTGATGTCGGGTGCAAAATTTAGGCCCTTTTTGAGTAATGTTTCCTCGTGGAGGGTCAGAGTGTGGTTGGAGAGGTTGAAGATTTTTACTGTGGATTGTTTGGGGACTGTCTTTCTCTCTTTGTGGCGTAAAGAGTGTGTCCCTCCTCTTCTTGCTCTTCGGGTTTTTTTACTTTTTGGGGGGCGCATGGGGCCCAAACCTAAAAAATGCGGTGAAGAGGGTGGGGTGGTGTCTGTATTGGTGGGAGATTGTGTGTTTGAGTTAGGGGCGGGGTCTGAGGTGATGGATGCGACTTGGTTGTCAGTGGGCGTTGGGTGGGTTGTGTTGTGTGGTGTGGACTCGATGGAAGGCTCGATGTGAGTGGAAGTGGGTACTGGGTGGTCCACAAATGGGTGAGGGGTCTCAACAAGGGTGGTGGGCCTAGTTGATGGGTTGGGAGGGGGCGCCCGTGTGGACAGTTCAGGCCCGAGAGTGGAAGCGGGAGGTTCACTGGAATCTTGAGTGGGGTATGTAGAGGTGGGTGGGTGATGGTGCCAGGATGTACTTTGCTGTGGATTCATCCCAGGTGAGTCTAGTGATATGGTTGGAAGGGTGCAAGGGTAAGGACATGAGGGGTAATGGGCATGGTGGATGGTTGTGTGTTGTCGTTTTCCAATTGAAGACTCTGTCTTTGGCATAATCTGTGTGGTCTCTCTGTAATTTTTTGAACTTAGCTGAAAAGATTATTTTGCCATTCAAGGTTTGGTTTTTGGTCAAGGTGGATGACCATTTAGTAAAAAGGCTTGTGGTGCCGAATTCCTTGGTGATGTGGGCTTTTAAGTCATCAATTTTGGATATGTGTTGCAATTTTCTTTCTCTTTGTTCAATAATAATGTCGATCCATTTGTGGGTGCCAAAGTCTGCCACCCACTGCCACTTCTTTCTTAGTTCATTGTCAAAGTCACAATCCTTTTTGATTCGTAACTCCGGGGGGTGATTTTGAGTTCTAGGTATTTGCGGAGGAACTTAATGTCCCACCATTGGAAATTCTTATCAAAGGACAGATTTTGTAGTTGGAGGAACAGTTTTCTCATGGCGGTTTCATGTGCTTTGGTGTGTGTGAGGACCCGGTGGGGGTTGATGGAGAGGAGGGAGGGTAGGTTGAGATGGTGGGCATAGTGAGGGGAGGTGGGACGTACTGTATGTTAGATTGGATTTATCAAAATAATACAAAATTATGGGTGGCAATCAAGCAGGAAGCTACTCCAATACCTTTTATTTTTATTGCCGTTAGTAAGAGATCTGATAATAATATGGGATAAGGCAATTAGGTCTTTTAAAGTGTCATCTTATGTGGGTCCCCTTACACCTATTTTAAGTAATCCAGATTTCTCCGCAGGTAGGGGACTATTAAGGTTCCTAAAGTGGACCAACGCGAAACCATCCCAATTATTCAAGCATTAACGAAAAGATGGATTGAGACCTCTATCAGATATAAGTACAGATGATGTGGTAGGGGGACGGTGGATGCAATACCTGCAATTGAAACATTTTTTTAGGTCACTCTCTATAAGGGGAAATGTGATGCGGGAACTGACAGAAGATTTCTGTGTAAACAGGGGAGGAGGAACCTATAATATATCTACATTATATAATATATTAACACAGGTATACTCTAACCGTCCATATTATACTAGAATGTGGGAACGAGAACTAGGACATGAGATTTCAACAGAGGATTGGAATCGATCCTTTGCTTTAACATTTAGATCTAGTATCTCGAGTAAAGCTCAAAAACTAAATTATAAAATAATTTCAAGATGGTATAGGTGCCCGACTACCCTGCATAGAATATACCCAGTTATATCTAAGCAATGCTGGAGATGCAGCCACGAAGAGGGAAATATGCTACACATTTGCTGGTCATGTGAACTGATTAGACCATATTGGGAAACCATAGTTAATATATGCGAGAAGCTTATTGAGATAAATTGGTCAGTAACACCAGAAATAGCTTTGCTTTAAATTATACCGGGAGATATCCGCAAGGGTACAAGAGGCCTAATGCAACATCTTTTAGTGGCAGCTAGAACAGTGATACCATGGTGATACCACGGTATTGGAGATCCTCATCGAGGCCACAGATTAGGGAGTGGGTCAGGAAAATTAAATTTTATTATGAGGATGGAGGAACTTATGTCTCGACTGTTAGATAGATACCCTGAATTCTGTGCAACTTGGAGCCCTTGGAACGATTTCTTAACAACTAGCATATTGCAGCAATTCCTATGAGATTAGGTGAAAGAAGTAGAAATATGTTGGAAAGGAAGAATAATATATGTATGTTTCTGGCCACCGCTTCCCTCTAATGGATAGTGGGGGGTAACAAGTAAAGGAAATGGCAAAGGGAGGAAATTTGGGTGGTTATGCTAACATATCTATGTAAGAATTAAATACATAGTGTGGGACGTTGTAAGTTGTGGTGATGATGAGACGTTAAATTTGTATGTAAACGAGATATGTGAATGTTGATGCTTTTGTTATATTTTTTCTTATTATTTATTGTATGAATATTTTGTATAAATAATAAAAAGATATTAATCAAAACATTTTTTATTTTCGTTGCTCCTTCATCGCTGTAATTTTGCTACCGTTAGATAGCTATTAGATAGCGACTCCCGGTCGCACGCGAGAGAAACACTTGAGGTACTAGTGAATCTAGCTCAGTGGTTCTCAACCTGTCGGGGGTCGAATGACGATTTGCCAGGGACTGCCTAAAGACATCCCAAATCTCCCGGATGCTCCGGGAGTCTCCCGCTATTAGATAGCGGCTCCCGGCCGCCCTGGAGAGAAACACTTTCTCCCGGAAAGGTTTACTCTGCTTGATCGAGCAGAGTAAACCATTCACTGCTCTGGTTTTTTTTGTTTTGTTTTCTGACATCGGAGCCGGCTGTTCCGATGTCAGAAAAAAAAACCAGAGCACAGCGGAGAAAGTTTTTCTCTCCCGGGCGGCCGGGTCCCGCTATCTAATAGCGGGAGACTCCCGGAGCGTCCGGGAGAGTTGGGATGTCTTTAGGCAACCCCTGGCAAATCGTCATTCGACCCCCGACAGGTTGAGAACCACTGAGCTAGATTCACTAGTACCTCAATCAGGTTCATGTCTCCCACCGTCTTTTCCATTAGTCGTTGGAAAGTTGCGGGAACTCCAGTGAGGCCTTGGGGCATTCTATTAAACTCAAAGAACCCCAGTGGACAGATGAAATCAGTCTTCTCTTTATCTTCAGGATGTATGGGTATCTGGTGATACCCACTTCGCAGGTCCAGTACACTAAACCACTTTGCTCCAGACAAACACTGTAAGGCATCTTCTATTCGAGGAGTAGTGTATTGGTCGGGAATGGTTCTTTGGTTGAGCATGCGGTAGTCTATACACAAACAAATTAAACCGATTTTCTTGTGAACTACCAGGGGAGGCATAAGGACTCCTGGATTCTTGGATTATCCTGGTCCTTTTCAGTTCAGCCAGCTGTTCTCTTAGAACATCTAGATTTCCCAATGGGACTCATCATTCTCGAAAGGGCTTGTCATCTTGGAGACAAATGCGGTGTTGAACCGTTCAGCTGGGATCTCTCTGTCTGCTCCTCCCACTAATTCAGTTGGTGTGAGGGGTGTTACAGAGGCCACTTGCCCAATCGGCATCCATGCCTTCAAGGTCACTGGAGAGCCTGACACATTGCATACACTTACAGAGACTCTTCCACGGGTCCGCTGCAGGGCTCTTGTGGGTATTATCTCAGGGACCAATTCCACTCCACATTTCTTCCCATCACTGGGATCAGTCTCCAGGACCACATAGGGGCCTGGTTGTGCCCAATTCAACTTGACTGAGGCCCGGATACTAGTCACTTGTGGTCCTTCTAATCTCCGCAGCCGTCCCACTTCTGCAGGGGCCGGGAATGGTTGGTCGGGAATGGTTCTTTGGTTGAGCATGCGGTAGTCTATACACAAACGAATTAAAAAGATTTTCTTGTGAACTACCACATCAGGGGAGGCATAAGGACTCCTGGATTCTTGGATTATCCTGGTCCTTTTCAGTTCAGCCAGCTGTTCTCTTAGAACATCTAGATTTCCCAATGGGACTCATCATTCTCGAAAGGGCTTGTCATCTTGGAGACAAATGCGGTGTTGAACCATTCAGCTGGGATCTCTGTCTGCTCCTCCCACTAATTCAGTTGGTGTGAGGGGTGTTGCAGGGGCCCTTGCCCAATCAGCATCCGTGCCTTCAAGGTCACTGGGGGGGGTCTGACACATTGCATACACTTACATAGACTTTTCTATGGGTCCGCTGTAGGGCTCTTGTGGATATTATCTCAGGCACCAATTCCACTCCAGTTTTATTCACATTACTGGGAACTGTCTCTAGGACCACATAGGGGCCTGGTTGTGACCAATTCACCGTGACTGAGGCCCGGTAACTAGTCACTTCTCCTGGCTGTAAGACCTTCTCTGTTCCTTCTAATCTCCACAGCCGTCCCACCTCGGCAGGGGCCCTTGGTTCTTGTACCATGGGTTGATAGATTGGCCGTAACATCGGGTGCATCTTCTCAGAAGTAGAACTCTTCTCTGTCACTAACGGAGTTAGAAGACGTTTCACCAAGTTAATGTTCGTCCCCACAATCATAGAACTCCGATTAGCTCCTGGTGGATGGGGACATACAATGGCCAATGCGTCCAAGATCCCTGATTGTCCAACAGTTGCCGAACTGAATTCCAGGTTCACTTGTAGATACCCATCATATGGAAGCTTCTTAGTCCCAATACCCCAGATTTCAAGCGGCATGGCTCTTTAAAGGGAAATAACATGGTACTTATATGTAGTATATATTTATATATATATATATAATGGTCAGATACATGTATGTATATTTTTTGCTTTTGGGTTTACATGAGCTTTAAATTAAATCAGAAAATGTAGGTACATAAGGTAAGGTGAAACAGTGCCTAAATATGTTCCGTTAGAAATAACGTGATGTGATTGTGGACTACATTATTTTCTCAGCGGGCAAATATTCTCTTTGCAGGACTCAAAATTTCCACTCGTACTTGGGTGAGTGGAAATTAATTCACGGTCAAAGACTGAGTGCCCGACACCTGGATGAGTTTGTGATGGCTTCCCGTGTGCCGTAGCTCACCTCCATGTGCCGCCTTGCCAATGTTGAAGATGGCCGCCGCATTATGAACCTTTTAAAGATAGCCTCCACATTATAAACCTTATTAAGATGGCCACCGCAATGAGGCCGTCTTTAACAGGGAAATGCACACGGGAAGCCCAAGGGAGGACTAACTGAGGGGACCTACTTATGCAGTGCCAGTGAGTAATTAGATGGGGGGCATAGAGATGGGTCTGGGTGCCCTGTGTGTTATGCCCTGTGTGTTGTGCAGTCTGTGTGTTGTGCTGTGTGCATAATGCCCAGTGTATAGTGCTGAGTGTCTGTGTTATGTCCTGTGTGTATGTATTATGCCGTATGTGTGTATGATGCCCTGTGTGTGTGTGTGTGTGTATGATGCCCTGTGTGTGTGTGTATGATGCCCTGTGTGTGTGTATGATGCCCTGTGTGTGTGTGTGTATGTATGATGCCCTGTGTGTGTGTGTATGATGCCCTGTGTGTGTGTGTATGATGCCCTGTGTGTGTGT